>NC_064287.1:9186687-9378422 GCF_019186545.1 Solanum stenotomum
CTTCTACAACTTTGGACTCGATTTGCTTGGTAATTTCCTCCTTGATGTTCAAACTCAACTCTGGTTTGAACTTCAGAGTTTTCTGCTTTACTAGGCTAAAATATAGAAGCAATTTATGAGAGACAATGTTTGTACTCAGCCTTGGCATATCCTTATAATACCAACCAAATACGTCGATGTATTCGCTAAGAAAACGAACCAGGTCCCTTCTTTGAGCTTTAGTAAGATAGATACTGATTCTCACTTCTTTGACACATTGTTCATCTCCCAAATTTACCTCTGTTGGTTCTCAAATTGTCTAAACTCCTCGGCAACATGCTAATTTATCACAGTCTTTTCTTTATAGTCCTCACATTCACCATTATCTGCCTCATTTTGTTAATTCATCTCGTGACACGACATGATATTAACAGGTTTTAAATTACTATTACTGAAATTATAAACAAACAAAGTTAGATAAGTAGGATATAAAAAGATAACTAAATAAACAAATTTTTGACAAAAGGGGTTTTTTCATTTAATTAAAAATGAACAAAAACTTTGGCCATGACCAAGGGCCATCTAGCCTTCTTAAAACATCACGGGGGGAATTTAAAACTTAAACAAGTAAAATTGCATAGAGGGTGGGTCTCGGGATCCTCCGGACTGCCATCGATTTTTAAAGAAAACATAAAACATGTCTTTCTACCAAGACTAGCGGGGAATCAGAAGTGGTGTGGAGGTCCAATTTGGCACTTGATCCTCCACCTCAGCATTACGGATGCCCGATGTCCAGATCTCTTCCTCGAAAAGGTCCCAAATTCTTTCCCTGACACTGCCATCATTGACATAATCCCGCATTAGAAATGCCTAGTACAAGTGAGGTATTGTCATGGCCAACGCTCGATTAGAACTGTTGCTCATCACTTCTACCTCATCATTTTCTGTAGGTACATATCCCAAACAAAACTTTGATCCTCTTACGGGAATCTTGATAGGCTCAACGATTCCTTGAAAATACTTCCCTAATCCAAAACCTGGTTCTAAACCACTTCTGAGAATGACAGTATCTATCATCTTGTAAACAGAAAGTATAAGGGATTCTGGAGCCAAGTCATCATCGGTGGCATTCATTTGCGCCACTATGTAGAAGTCACAACCTTTGAAGACCTCAACAACAATCGTCGTGTACCAATTGGAGTGGCTTCCCTCACCTTGAATGACCAATTCGTAGTCGTTCCATATAAATTTCATCAGCTGATGGAGGGTAGAAGGCACAACTCCGACCATATGGATCAACAGCCTCCCCAAGAGCAAGTTGTAAATAGTGTTGATATATATTACTTGAAATTCAACACTAAACTCTACGGGCCCTACTTGAATCCCCAAATTCACCGCTCTCAAGGTATCTCTTTGCTCCCCCCCCCCATTGAAAGCCTTCCATTGACTTGGTTTTGGTGAACCTTTCACAAGTCAAAGTTTAACTATTTCAGAGTTGAGAGTGGACAAATATTAAGACCAGACCCGTCATCGATCAAGACACGATATATAATCTTGTATCGACACTTAATAGTGACATGTAGAGCTTTATTGTGCATTGTGATTTCAAAGGGTAGCTCTTCGTCACAAAAGCTGATGCGGTGCACCTGAACTACTTGGCATTATCATAGCTGCCAAATTATCACTGTTTGTACCCACATCACAAAGTTCTCATCTATAGCCTTCATTGGGGCTTGTTTGTGCAGTTGTGAACTCATCAATAAGGCCTATACAGAGATTTGAGCCAGTGTCTTCTCCAGGTGTTTCACAATTGAATAGTCTTCCGGCTGCATCTTGTGCCAAAACTCTTTCGCCTCTCCCTCGATGATTGGCCTTTTCGATTGGTCCTTCTTGTTCCAGCCCTAAGCCAGTTCTTCCAAAGTGTAGCACCTACTGGATCTGGTCATACCTCGGGTGGCAGCGGTTACGATCACAAACCTCTCTTGAGCGGGAACTTCCCTTAGCACCAAAGCAACAACTTTCTCAAGTGTCATAATCATGAATTCCTTTCTCTTTAGAGCACAATGAGGCTACAACCTTTTCAAGGTCATCAGGACCAGTTGGAACTATCACATTTGCCATGCACCACTCATCCTCCATCTCTATCATATTGATAGTTGCACCTCAATGGTTCAGCAGAGGGTTACTGTTGAGTTAGGTGCGGCGGTCTGGAGAGTGACCACTTTTTGGTCGATCAAGACTTGAATCTTGTGCTCTAAATTAATACAGTCCTCAGTTTCATGCCCAACACTATTGGAATGATACACACACCTTTGATCGGCTCGGTAGAGCCTAGAGATAGTATCAACTGGCATTGTCTCAACCAGATGAATAATTCCTGTCGTGATTAATCGCTCATACAACTTTGTCCTACTTTTAATGAGAGGAGTAAAATTTTGAGTAGGTTTCTTCTCAAAACGTGGATGAGAGAGATCATAACTACCTTGCTGAGGGGGAGGCACTTGGCGATAATTTGGAGTATTTTGCCAGAGAGGTGCTTGAAACTTTGGATATGAAGAAGTTGGATAATTTGGTTGTGGAGCTTGGTAGTTCGATTGGGTATTTTGGTATTATGGAGGTGGGGTTTGGTAGATGGGAGGGAGAGCTTGGTAATTTGATTGGACGTTTGCACAATTAGGGGATGGGACTTGATATGTTGGGGGAGCATTTTGGTATTGTGGAGGTGGGGTTTGGTAAACTGGAGGCGGAGTTTGGTAAATAGGAGGTGTGGTTTGGAAACTCAGAGGGGTATTTTGGTAATTTGGAGGAGGGGTAGTTTGAAGGAAAGTTTGATAACCATTCTAGGCATAAGAAATTGGGTCTGAATTCTGTGAAGTTTGTGAACGACCTTTGTATTGTGAAGATTTTCTGGAGTGTTTCTTTCCTTCAGATGCATAGGAAATAGAAGATACATCTTCCCTCTTCTTCTTCAATAATCAAGAAGATTCTACCGAAGCAGCAACATGGCAATCTTTCCAGTCCTTAAACTGTCTTTGATAGTCTCACCACGTTGACCATCTCTGAAAATTTCGCTTCAATGAGATATATTATCCTGTCATAGTATTCTGGTTCTTGAATACGTATAAACACTTCAATAAATTCCTTTTCCGACATAGGTGATCGGACTCTGGCGGCCTCTTTCCTCAATCTATACACATACTCCTGATATCTCTCAGTTGACTTCTGTATAATCTTCTCCAAAGAGTATCGGTCAGGAACGATCTCTACATTGTAGGCAAATCGTTTGATGAAATCCTTGGTGAGTGCCTTTCAACTGGACCATTGTTTCATTTCCTAGGAAGTAACCCATTCTAATGTTTCACCTCTTAAGCTTCGGCGAAAGAGCTGTATCAACAAAGATTCATTTTTACCAACTCCTACGATTGATCGCAATAGGCTCTCAGATGAGCTTGTAGATTACCAGTTCCACCGAAAGTATCAAACTTCGGCACCTTGAATCGTTACGGAAGGTCCAAATCTGGGTGGATGCATAAATCTTAATAATTCAATCCAGCAACTTCTAGAGTATAATGAAACTCCTTCATAGCTTTGCTGATCTCTTACTTTATACTCTACTTGGACAATTCTTCCTTAGCCCTCCACTCTCATTCATGTTCCTCGTAATGATCAAGTTCGAAATAATTATCATAAGGAAAATAGGTTTTGGAGGGAAGGGTGGAGTGACGGGAGTGTTTGAAAGTTTATATATTAGTTTTGAGGTTGGGGGAAAGTCTGAGGATTGTTTATATTCAGGTTTTGAGGGGGAGAGAAGATTTGAGGGTTGGTACTTTGAGGAGGAGGTGGTGCTCGATAAGTAGCTGAGGCATGATGAGTATTTGCGGTAGTTAAATCGACGACAGAGGAATTTTGGACAGGGTTGGAGGATGGGTTCTTGACATGTTTCACATTTAAAATCGAAGGGGAAAAGTAGAGTGGAGGCCTTCCGTCGCCTTAAGTGTTGACAGTGAAAACTGGATTTGGCAAATCTTTTTTTCTTTGCATCAAAACATTTAGATTGAAAATATGTTGCATTAGTTGCATAATTAACTCATTCTGTTCAGCGGTAGAGGGTTGAACCACAACAACTTTAGTCAGGCCATTCTCTTCACAATTATCACCCATTGTTGCTTTTCCATTCAGTGAATTCCAACTAGTTAAGGAATTTTTGGGAGCTTTGGATCTTGTAAACTAAGGATTCTTAGCCAGCTTATCAACACATAATAGTTGTAAGTACCTTTAAAAGAAAAACAACTCAAAGGAAAATCTGTTAGTTTCAGTTCATGACAACATGATGCAAAATATCACATAGAAAGCATATAAACACATAAGAGTTGCTTTGTTTGAGGACATGCTAACCCACAAGTAACGGGGACTGATTTAAATAAGCAGGAATTTGCTAATTTGATTTCGAGACTAGTGAATCAGGAAGGTTGACTTGCATTGAGCTAAGGTCTTCTTGATGTGTCTCTTGGCACCTATTGATTGTACTCAATATTACTTTGTAGAATGAAGGGGAAAATGAAATTTTAAAAAAATAGGATTTAGGCCTTGAAAGGCTGCCTACGTATCTCATGAAGGAGAAATTAGGCCCTACGTAGTTCGAGTACAAAGATAATTTTGATTTTTTCACTCATTCATGACTTGATTACAACGAAATTGAAAACATACGATAAAAACTCATCAAAACATAAATTGTTCCTTTCTCAAGGCTTCTTCTTCCAAGAAGCTTAAGTTCGAGTACAAAGCTTCTTCCAAGAAGCTTAAGTTAGTTCAAGGCGTGATCTTAACCCCTACTAAAAAGAAGGTAAGAGTGGCCTCTGCCTTTGGAAGTGAAATCATTGAAACCTACCCTTATCATCGCACTAGGAATCACAACATTGAAAAGTGTCTCGTATTACGTTATGATGTGGAGTCACTGATCAACAAAGAAAGGATCCATGTCAAGTATCCCCCTTGTTGTNTTAAGTTCTCCTTTGTCCACCCTTTCAATGATAATGATGGGGCTACTTGACTTGGATCCTTCCTTTGTTGATCAGTGACTCCACATCATAACGGAATATGAAAATCTTTTCAATGTTATGGTCCTCAGTGCCATGATAAGGGCAGGTTTCAATGATTTCACTTTTAAAGGCAGAGGCCACTCTTACCTTCTTTTTACTAGGGGTTAAGATCACGCCTCGAACTAACTTAAGGTAGATACCCAAAAGCTTTGAAGTTGTGACGGTGAAATAAAGTATGCTCTGTTACCAGCATACCAGGCTCTGGTTAATCACAAGTAAGGATAGTGTGGGAACCCCCACATATAGCTAATTCTTTTGCTACAGATCAGGTCGTGGATTACAGTTCTCAGCTCCATACATTTATCTATTATGTGCCCTTTTTGGTCTTGATGATAGGCACATTTCTTATATGCGTCTTCAGGTTCAACCTTTGAAGTGAGCGCCTCGACGAGATGCAGGATGCCTACGGCCTGAAGAGTCATAAATGAGAGCACATGAAACGACTTCGGCCCCCACGCTATAGTTTTGACAGTATGCTTGGAAGGTGATCTTTTCATCCCATTATTTCAATCGTCCTAAGAAAAGTGTTGTATTATCAACTTCATTTTTGGGTTCTCCCTCAGTAATTTCAGGCTTAATGTGTTCAGGGACAGTGGAATTAACCTCTCATATGAGGAAATGATACTTTTCAAGTAACTTACGAATTTCAATCGATGTGTCCTATTTCTTCTTCAAAGTCATTGCTATCTCTTCGTTAACCATAGCCAATCTCTTCTTTCTGGTCTCAATTTATATGTCCATTGCAACACTTTCGGCTAATATGATTGCAGTGGCGAAGTCTACTTCCATAGTCTTTCTCTCGACCTCTCAAATCTCTTGATTGATTTGGTGCAACTTCAACATCAATTTTTCTTCAATCAGCTCAAATTCAACCATTTCTAATATGATAGAGTAAGGTTTTTGGATTTGGTAATGGAATTCAGATTTTACTGAGAAAATCAAGACTCGAAGAATATTTTGGTCGAACATTGGATAGCAACTTGCTTTTTGTTTTTGTGGAGATTTTTCAGAAATTTTTTGAAAAGGTGTGGGCTACAACGTCCTCATTCAAAGCAACATATTCACATAAACAGTTAAAAAATGCAAACAAATATCGCCAACTATGAAAAAGTATGAGAAAATGAGTTGCATCATTAATGCCGGCATTCAGAGAACGCCAAAGTCATAGTCCAGCTAAAGCAACAACTACGAAAAGTAAGACTGTATGTCTTAGTTAAATAATAGCATGGAGCTACATATCTAGTCCATATAGAAGGTCAGGTATGAAGAAGGGGTTCGGCTAGCAAGAGATCCTTTGTGGAAAACAGATATTCCATATGGGAAGAAGTCAGCATCACGAAGAGAACCAGACTTGATGAATGAACAGAAGAAGTTTGAAGTTTATTATCATCCACTGCGTGGGATTGCTTTTATTTGTACTTCATTTTGTTATTTACTTTCCTGAACTTATTTCCCTATTTTGATGTTTGTTAAACATTTTTTAATGTTATCAATGAAATATTTTAGGGATAATGAATTGGTTTAAAAAGACATACACATCCTTCAATTCGCTAGGCCTACCCACTACATAAAAGGGTCACATATCTGTTTAGGATGCGATATTTTTTTGCCTATTTACGTGTTTTAACTGTTTATGTGAATATGTTGCTTTGAATGAGGACGTTCTATCCCACCCCTTTTCAAAAAATTTTTGAACGTTCTCCACAAAAACAAAAAGCAAGTCACTATCCAATGTTCGACCAAAATATTCTTTGAGTCTTGAGTTTCAACGTAAAAACTAAATTCAATTACCAAATCCTAAAAACTTACTCTATCATCTCACGGAAGGTTGAATTTGCCGCTATGATGGAAATAGACCAAGATGCTGAGGTTGAGCTGACTAAAGAAGAATTGATGTTGAAGTTGCACAAAATCAATCAAGAGATTCGAGAGGTCGAAAGAAAGACTATGGAAGTAGACTTCACCACTGCAGTTGCATTGGCCAAAAGTGTTGCAATGGACATAGAAATTGAAACAAAAAATAAGATATTGACTATGGTCGATGAAGTGATAGCCATGACTTTAAAGAAGAAAGAGGACACAATGCTTGAGATTCAAAAGTTACGTGAAAAATATCATTTCCTCATAGGAAAGGTTAATGCCACTGTCCCGCAAGACATTAAGCCTGAAATTATTGAGGGAGAACCCAAAAATGAAGTTATTATACAACCCTTTTCTTAGGAAGATTAAAAGAAGGGGATGAAAAGATCACCCTCCAAGCATACTATCAAAACTATAGAGTGGGTGTCGAAGTTGTTTCATGTGCTATCATTTATGAGACTCTTCAGGTCGTATGCATCTTGCATCCCGTCGAGGGGCGCACTTCCAAGGTTGAACCTGAAGACGGAAATAAGAAATATGCCTATCATGAAGAAAAAAAAGGGCACACCACAAATGAATGTGTGGAACTGAGGAATGTAATCTACGACCGGATCTGTAGCGAGAGAATTAGCTATATGTGGGGTACCCACACTATCCTTACTTATGACCAACCAGGGCCTGGTATGCCGGTCACTAAGCATACTTTATTTCATCATCATAACTTCATAGCTTTTGAGGATTCACATTTGAGTATCTACCTTAAGTTTGTTAGAGATGGGATCTTGACCCCTACTAAAAAGTAGGCAAGAGTGGCCTCTGCCCTTGATAGTGAAATCATTGAAACCTACCCTTATCATCGCACTAGGAATCACAACATTGAAAAGTGTCTCGTATTACGTTATGATGCGGAGTCACTGATCAACAAAGAAAGGATCCATGTCAAGTATCCCCCTTGTTGTTGTTGAAAGGGTGGACAAAGGATAACTTTAGCTTCTCGGAAGAAGAAGCCTTGTGAAAGGCACAGTTTATGTTTTAAGAGTTTTTATCGTATGTTTTCAGTTTTGTTGTAATCAAGTCATGAATGAGTAAAAAAATCAAAATCATCTTTGTACTCGAACTACGTAGGGCCTGATTTCTCCTTCGTGAGATACGTAGGCAGCCTTTCATGGCCTGGCCACTATCTTTTTAAATTTTCATTTTCCCTTCATTCTACAAGGAAATATTGAGTACAATAAACATGTGCCAAGAGACACATCAGGAAGACCTTAGCTCAACGTAAATCAACCTTCTTGATTCACTAGTCTCAAAATCATATGAGCTAATTTCTAGTAATTTAAATAAGTCCTCGTTACTCGTGGGTTAGCATTACCTTAAATAAAATAACTCTCATGTGTTTATGTGCTTTTTATGTGATATTGTGCATCATGTTGTCATGAACTGAAACTAACAGATTTTCCTTTGAGTTGTTTTTGTTTTACAAGTACTTATAACTGATTTGTTTTTATAAGATGGTCGAGCATCCTTATTTTACAAGATCCAATCTCCCAAAGATTCCTTCCCTGGATGGAATTCACTAAAGGAAAAACAACAATGGGTGATAACGATAAAGAGACTGGCCTGAAGTTGTTGTGGTTCAGTCCTCTACCGCTGAACAAAACGAGTTAATCAAGGAACTAATGCAATAGATTGCCGATCTAAAGGTTTAGATGCATAGAAAGCAAGATTTGCCAAAACAAATTTTCGCTGTCAACACTCCAGGTGACAAAAGGCCTCCACTCTACTTTCCTCTATCCAATTCAAATGCAGAACATGTCAAGAACCCAACCTCCAACCCTATCCAAAATCCTTCCATCATCGATTTAACTACCCCAAATCCTCATCGCATATCTGCTTCTTATCAAGAACCACCTCCTCTTCAAAGTACCAACCCTCAAACCTTCCCTCCCCCTCAAAACCAGAATATAAAAATTCCTTAGACTTTCCCCCATCCTCAAAACCAAAATATCAACCCTCAAACATTCCCCCTGTTATACAAAGCCCCTCAAATACCCAAAATCCTCTTGTCGCTCCACCCTTGACTCCAAAACCTACTTTCTCAATCCCGATCCAAAATGAACCTTATGCTAATTTATATGAACTTGATCATTACGAGGATTAAGAAAGAGAGTGGAGGGGTAAGAAAGAATAGTCTGAGCAAAGTATAAAGGAAGAGATCAACAAAGTTATGAAAGAGTTTCATTATACTTCAGAAGTTGTCAGATTGAATTATGAAGATTTATGCATCCACCCGGACATCGACATTCCGAAAGGGTTCAAGGTTCCGAAGTTCACTACTTATGATGGAATTTGTAATCCGCTAACTTATCTGAGAGCCTACTATTTCGATCAATCATTGGAGTTAGTAATAACGAAGCTTTGTTAATGTGGCTCTTTAGCCGAAGCTTAAGTGGGGAAGCATTGGAATGGTTTACTTCTGAGAAAATAAAACAATGGTCCAATTGAAACACACTCGCTAAGGATTTTATCGAATGATTTGCATATAATGTAGAAATCATTCCTGACTGATACTCTTTGGAGAAGATTAGATAGAGGTCAACTGAGAGCTACCGTGAGTATGCATATAGATGGTGGAAAGAGGCTGCCAGAGTCCGACCGCCTATGTCGGAAAAAGAATTTATTGAAGTGTTTGTGCATATTCAAGAACCAGAATACTGTGACTGGATAATGTTGCTTATTGGAGCAAAGTTTGCAGAGATAGTCAAGGTGGGTGAGACTATCGAAGACGGGTTAAGGACCGAGAATTTTGGCCATGTTGGTGCTTTGATCGGATCTTATAGATTATTGAAGAAGAAAAGGGAAGATGTATCTTCTATTTCTTATGCGTCGAAGGGAAAGAAACACTCCAAAAATTCTTCACAATACAAAGGTCATTCTCGAACTTCACAAAATTTGTACCCGATTTCTTATACCTAGACTGGTTATCAAACCCCTCCACTAAATTATCAAAATACCCCTCCTCTAAATTACCAAAATACCCCTCCGAGTTTCTAAGTTGCACCTCTCATTTATCAAACTCCGCCTCTAGTTTACTAAACTCCACCTCCACAATACCAAAATGCTCCCCCAACATATCAACTTCTATCCCCTAATTGTGCAAATGTCCAATCAAATTACCAATCTCCCCCTCCTGTCTACCAAACTCCAACTCCATATTACCAAAATACCCAATCAAACTACCAAGCTCCATAGCCAAATTATCCAACCCCTTTATACCCACTGTTTTTCACCTCCCCGGCAAAATACTCCAAATTATCGCCAAGTGTCTGCCCCTCAGCAAGGTAGTTATGATATCTTCGTCCACATTTTGAGAAGAAACCTTCTCAAAATATTACTCCTCTCATTGAAAGTCGGAAAAAGCTATTTGAGCGATTGACCGTGGCATGTATTATTCATCTGGTTGAGCCAATGCAGGTTGATACTAGCTCTAGGTTCTACCGAGCTGATCGAAGGTATGTGTATCATTTCAATAGTGTTGGGCATGATACTGAGGGTTGTATTAAATTAAAACACAAGATCTCTACCAGAAAGTGGTCACTTTTCAGATCGTCGCACCCAACGTTAATAGTAACCTTTTGCTGAACCATGGAGGCACCACTAATAATATGATAGAGACAGAGGATGAGTGGTGCATGGCAAAGGTGATCATTCCGGCTGGTCCTGATGACCTTGAAAAGGTTGTAGCCTCATTGTGCTTAAAAGAGAAAAAGAGATTCGTGATTATGACACCTGAAAAAGTTGTTGCTTTGGTGCCAAGAGAATTTTTCGCTTACAGGAGGTTTTTGATCGAAACTTCTGCCACTCAGGGCATAACTAGATCTGTAGGTGCTACACTCTAAAAGAACTAGCCTAGGGATGGCACAAGAAAGACCAATCAAAAAGGTTAATTAGCAAGGCAGAAGAGTTTTGGCGAAAGATGCAACTGAAAGACTATTCAATTATGAAACACCTGGAGAAGACACCGACTCAAATCTCTATGTGAGCCTTATTGATGAGTTCATAACTGCACAGACAAGCCCTCATGAAGGCTCTAAATGACACATATATGCCCGTGGGTACAAACAGTAATCTGGCGGCTATGATAAGCCAAATAGTTTGGGGGCACCGTATCAGCTTTTGTGACGAAGAGCTACCCTTTGAAGGCGCAATGCACAACAAAGCTCTGCATGTCCCTATTAAGTGTTGAGACAAGATTATAAATCATGTGTTCATCGATGACGGGTCTGGTCTTAATATGTGTACACTTTGACTTAGGAAAGGTTCACCAAAACCAATTCAATGTAAGGGATTTTGATAGGGGGCAAGGAGATGTCGTGTGAGTGGTGAATTTAGGGATTCAAGTAGGCCTCGCAAAGTTTAGTGTTGAATTTTAGGTAATGGATATCAACGCTAGTTACAACTTGCTCTTAGAGAGGCCATGGATCCATATGACCAGAGTTGTGTCTTCTACCCTCCATCAGGTAATGATTTTTTTATGGAACGGCCAAAAATTGGTCATTCACGGTAAGGAAAGCCACTCCAATGGGTATATGACGATTGTTGATGAGGTCTTCAGAGGTTACGACTTCTACACGGTGGAGCTAGTGAATGCCACCGGTGATGACTTGGCTCCAGAATCCCTTATGCCTTTTGTTTATAAGATGATAGCCATTGTCATACTCAGAAGTGGTTTTGGATTGGGGAAGTATTTTCAACGAATCATCGAGCCTATCTAGATTCCCGTCAGAGGATCAAAGTTTGGTTTGGGAAATGGCCCCACAGAAGATGATGAGGTAGAAGTGATGAGCCAGAATGTTGATTGGGCATTGGCGAGACCAATACCTAACTTGTACCAGTCATTTCCAATGCGAGATTATGTCAATGATGGTGATCTCGGGGAAGGAATCTGGAACTTTTTCGAGGAATTTAATGCAATCTACGAGGAAGAGACCGGGACATCAGGCATCTGTGATGCTGACCCGGTGAAGCAAGTGCAAAATTGGACCTCCACACCACTTCTGATTCCCCGCTCGTCATGGTAAAAATACATGTTTTTATGTTTGTTTTAAGAAATCGGTGGTAGTCCGGAAGAGCCTCAGACCCACCCTTTATACAATTTTACTTTTTTAAGTTTTAAATTCCCTCCGTGATGTTTTAAGAAGGTTGGTGTAACGACCCTCAAAATAAAGTAGGATAAACTAGAGCCTCACATTGGTTTTATGCATTAATAACTTGTCAAAATAATGAAGAATGGCCTTTTAAGTCAATTCTAAAGATTTTGGAAGTCAAATGTCAAGGGACGACCAAGACGTTCAGAAACTAGTCTTTTTACGTGTTGGTGTGTTCTAGTATGTTGTTCATGTTTTTATATATTGTTTGGAGTCTAAAATCAGTGGAGGTGACCCTAGTGTCTTAATAAATATTTTTATGGTTAAAACGTTCAGATACGATGCCTCGGGGGCCACGCTAAGGGTCCCCGAGGAGTACCCCAACCTTGGCCAAGCAAGCTGCCAAGGCAGCTTAAAGTTGTGCATAGAAGGAGCATGTCCGTGTCGCGGATTAGCTCCACCAAGAGCCAAATGTTTGGTCCGCATCGTGGACATGTCGCGGACTCTACTGTCTCGAATTTAATTTCCAGAAAACTTGTGCGAACACCTCCGCGTCGCGAACTTGTTTCCCGACAAATCTGCGAAAATAAAACTCAAGTTTGACTTATTTAAACGGTCCAACTAAGTGAGGGGTACTTTGGGGAATTATTATAAACGGTTATTCTACCTATTTTAGGGTATTTTAAGTTGGTTAAAACCCCAAAACCTAAAATTAGACCCCATTCTTCAAATTGACCCTTCCCTCTCAAAATAGATTCTCTCAAAAACTCCATTGAAGACCTTGATGAAGCTCAAGCTAGAAGATGGGTTTTCAACTTATTTGTTCATCAATTTCATAGGTCTTTAATAATTAAGGTATGGTGATTCTTGATTCTTGAATAACCTCTCATTCAAGGAGTTCTATCAAAGATTTTCAAAAGTGATTCAAAGACTAAAATTCCCAATTTTCAATCTAAACATGGGTTCCTTGTCAAACGATTTTCTAAATCATTCTATTGATGAATTGATGTGAAATTAATGTTTTTAAGACAATTTTCAAAGGAATTCTTGAAGAACCCATGATCCCTAAATTCTCAAAAATTGGCCGATGATGTAGGTCTTTGTGAATATGATCTCTATTGGTGAAATTATTTTTAGATTAGATTGTATTGATGTTTCTTATGATTATCTATACTTCTTCATGTTGAATTGTTGGTATATTGATGAGTTCAGGATTATGGCCTTATGGGCAAAGTTATGGGTTGATCCCTTTGTTTATGGAATTGTACTTAGATTATGTTTATGATATTGAATTACATTGTTGATTCCTATTGCTACCTATATCAATTGATTATGAATTTTTGAGGATTGATCCATGGTGATCATGGCTTGGAGAATTGGTAAGTTGACCTAACTTCTAGTCTATAGTATGAGAATTTATGTTGTGTGGTTTAAACCACTTATGGTGGAGGTGTTCACTTCTTGTCTATCTATGCATGTTGAGATCATGGCCTTGAAGGCGATAGATGTGAAGTGAATTGATGATTATCATGCATATGTTTATGAAGTTATGCTATGAAGGTTATGTATGAAATCCTCAATGCTAGCATGATGTTTAAAGTGTGTTGATGATCAGGGTTATAATGTGAATGAAAATGTTAGGGATAAGGTGTGGTCTACATGATTGATTATGTTAAGTACTATTGTGGAATGAACCCTACCTATATGACCCCTATATGAATGTTTTATCATATACATGTTAGGAGTACCTATTCAATGTTGAATGTGTCCTTGTCTCCTATGATGAAGTGTGGGTGTGTGGTCTAGAATCCCTAAGGGATTGATATGTGAATTGCTCATGAATTGGGGACATTGTGAATGTGTTGTGATTCCTTTAAGGGAAGAACACTCAATATCAATGTTGTTGCTAACATGTCACTATGAGGACCAATATGCACACACATACTCTACATGTATAGCTATGAATATGATGTGTTATGGTGTCTATTGAAAGGTGAACTTTTATATGCACCCTTACATCTTATTATGCATGCAAAGTGTATGATTACCAAGGTATGAATATGTGTTGTATAAAGGTGTTTATGTGAAAGGCTTTCTCACATATGTACACACACATGAATGAATGAATAAGGTTATGATAATCTAGTGAAAGTGAGTCTCTTGAAAGGTTTCCTCAATTGTACTCTAAACTAGACTATGTTATGAATATGGTATGATTATGTGAAAGGTCATTCTCACATAATGTAGGTTCTATGATGAAAGGTCATTCTCATCTTAGAAACCTTTGAGCTATATGATATGAGGGATTAAGTCCCTAAAGCCTATTTTATGAACTAATGTTAAATAAAGGCTTAAAGATGTTTAAAAAGGGAGTTGGAGCTTAGCACCGAGTGAACATGAAAAATGAGAGTGGGGGCTTCACGTTTAGCAAGTCCGGCTTCCCACAAGAGAACCTTCACGTTTAGCAAGTCCGGGTTCCCAACATAGATGTTGTCTCATGAGATGGAAACCTCCACGCTTAGTAAGTCAAGGTTTTCTAGTAGCAATCTCCTTGTTCCATAACTACGTGCCCCCGTAGGTATTAGCTTAGTGGATCCACTAGATAGCTATTATGTATGTAGGTCCTACTTTGGCAAGTAGTACCCTCTCTTTTCGGTGTGGGAGTAGAACACCGGATTCCATGTAGCTCACATGGTCTATGTCGGTTATGGCAATGTCTCCCGAAAGTTAAGAAATGAACTAAGATAAGAATATGAACTCTAGTCATGATTTCTTGAAGAGTTACTTAGTGTAGGTAGGACTATGGACCCTACTTATGCATTGCACAAGTGGACTCTAAGGGAGGTTATGATTAGGCTCTTTATGTAATGAAGACTATGGTCTATGTATGTTAATATGAAAGCATGTTAAGGTTGACTTTACTTATGTCAAGACATGAAGTATGATTATGCATGTGAATTACACTTATGACTTCTTAATGGGTTTGCTTAGTATATGTGGGGGTATGGGACTCCATGTGTACATTGCACAAGTGAGCTTGTGAAGGGGTTGTGAGGGTGGTTTACCTATGATATGAACTAAATGGGTTATGACTAATGATGTAGTAAATGAATGAGTCCTTATATGATGTTATGAAGTATGTTGGTCTTATGTCTAATGTTAAATGAAGATGTTATGACTTGTTGAATATGATGTGCCTAGTCTATGGTGGCTTCCTAGGAACACTTGGTGTGAGTAGTATTATGGGATGCTACTTGCACATTGCACTAGTGTGACTTGGGGGTTGTCTTAGGTGATGGTTCCTATGTGAAGACTATGTCTTATGGTGTGCTTATGACTCTATGAATATATGTGGTTGGATTGATGAAGGCTATATGTAAGTTCACCCTTGGTAACCTTAAGGTGATACATTGCACCAAGTATTCCCTAAGGGTTGCTTGAGGAAAGGAGTTAAGATAAAGAGGAAGGTAATGTATTGTATGCATTGAATGTGCCTAAAATGTTATAAGTGGCTCTATGTGCTATTATGAATGGTTTCCATGTGTATGATGATGTATGTGGTTTATATTGTGCCTATTGTACTAAATGTTCTTGAAGTTTCTCTAAAAAGGCATGATGCATGGTTTCCAACTAAATGTCCTTTTAAAAGCATGTTTTGCATGGTTATCATACTTAGTGCATTCTTGTACTAACACCATTCTTCTTCATCTTTTTACACCAAGTGTAGGTGGTGGTGGCTAAAGGGCCTTTCCTAGAAGTGATGAGCTTGGCTTACTATTCCCAAGTTCGGGTGTGTCCTTAAAGATTCAAGGACCTTTATGTTAAAGAGTTTCCTTAAGTTCTATGTACTAGATAGTAGTTTCTTTTGTATTGTAAGGGTTGTGTCCCTCTTGTGTTGTAGTCATATTTTAAGATGGCTACCTTGAGACATAGTACTTCGATTTTCTATTAAAGGTTTAATGAGGTGACTTTTATGTCTTGTGTTATATTATGAAAAAGTTTTAAATTTTCCGCTATTTTTCTATGATAAATGCTATGACGAATGCTAAGGGCTTGTATAAGACCTCCGAGAGGTCGAATACGCCGGTAACGACTAGGGGGTGCTCTCGGGTCGTTACAATTGGATGACCCTTGGTCATGGCCAAAGTTTGTGCTCATTTTCAATTTAAATTAAAAAGCCCCTCTTATAAAAAATGTTTATTTACTTATTTGTTTATATCCTACTTAGCTAATTTTGTTTGTTTATAATTTCAGTAATAGTAATTTAAAACATGCCAATATCATGTCATGCCACTTCCTGAATGAAAAAAATGAGACAGATGATGGTGAATGCGAGGACTATGAAAAAAAGACTGCAATACCCAAGCATGTTGCCGAGGAGCTTAGACAATTTGAGAACTAGCACAAGACAAATCTAGAGGAAACTAAAATCGTAAATTTAGGAGATAAAGAATGTGTCAAAGAAATGAGAATCAGTATCCATTGAAGCTCAAAGAAGGGACCTGGTTTGTTTGCTTAGAGAATACATCGACGTATTTGTCTGTTCTTATAAGGATATGTCAGAGCTGAGTACAAACATTGTCTCTCATAAATTGCCAATCAATCAAGATTTCAGCCTAGTAAAGTAGAAAAATCGGAAGTTCAAACCTAAGTTGAGTTTGAAAATCAAAAAGGAGATTACCAAGCGAATTGAGTCTAAAGTTGCAGAAGTGATGCAATATCCGACTTGGCTAGCAAACATTGTTCCGGTAGCTAAGAAGGACGGAAATATCATAATTTGTGTTGATTATAGAAATCTTAACAAAGCTAGCCCAAAGGATAATTTTCCACTACCAAATATTCACATCCTCATTGATAATTGTGTCAAACATGAGATGCAGTCGTTTGTGGATTGTTATGCGGGTTATCATCAGATCATGATAGATGAAGAAGAAGTAGAAAAGACAGCTTTCATCACGCCTTGGGTGTGTATCATTGTCGGATGATGCCCGTTTGCCTCAAGAATGTGGTGCTACTTACATGATGGTTATGACAACTATTTTCCATGATATGATTCATAAAGAGATTGAGGTTTATGTGGATGATGTCATCATCAAGTCCCGCGAGAATTCAGACCACTTGACCCACTTGAGGAAATTTTTTGATCCCCTGCGTCGATACAACTTGAAACTGAATCGTGCTATATGTGGTTTCATAGTGCCGGCTGGCAAGTTGTTGGGATTTATAGTTAGTAGAAGGGGCATTGAACTTGATTCCTCCCAGATCAATGCAATTCAAGAGCTACCTCCCCCGAAGACTAAGAAAGAGGTGATCAGTTTCCTGGGAAGGTTGAACTACATTAGCCGGTTTATACCTCAATCCACTATGGTGTGTCAGCCCATCTTTAAGTTGTTGAAAAAAGATGTGTTAACCAAGTGAACGGAAGAATGTCAAACTGCTTTGATGCCATCAAGAATTATTTGTCCAATCCACCGGTGTTGGTTCCTTCATATAAAGGAAGTCCATTGTTACTATACCTATCTATTTCGTATAATACATTTGGATGTGTGCTTGGTCAACATGATGAAACTGGGAAGAAGGAGTGAGTAATCTACTACTTGAGCAAGAAATTCACTCCATATGAGGCCCGGTACACTCTGTTGGAGAGGACATGTTGTGCTTTCATATGGATTGCTAAAAAGCTAAGACATTATTTGTGTTTGTATACCACATACCTCATTTCCAAAATGGACCCATTGAAGTACATTTTTCAGAAAGCAATGCCGACCGGGAAGTTGGCTAAATGGAAAATGCTTTTGAGAGAGTTTGATATGGTGTATGTGACTCACAAGACGATAAAAGCACAAGCCTTGATTGATCATCTCGCAGAAAATCCAGTTGATAAAGAGTATGAACCGCTCAAAACTTACTTCCCTAACGAAGAAGTGGCATTTGTGGGAGTAGACATTTCGGAAGCATACCCTGGTTGGAGAATATTCTTTTATGGAGCGGCATATTACCAAGGAAAAGGTATTGGAGTGGTCTTAGTATCAAAATCCGGTCAGCACTATCCTATGGCTTCTAAACTCCAATTTCATTGCACAAACAACATGGCTTAATACGAAGCTTTCATCCTTGGTTTGAAGATGGCCATTAATATGACAAATAACTTCAATGATTGTTAGACATAACTATTTGTTTCATTAGCATGTTCTCTTTAAACTTCAATTTATTTGCTCGATGCCAATTACTTGTTCATCATGAGGTGATCTACTCATATAATGTCCACATTGATAACTCCCTTTTGGACCTTATTTTATTTTTTATTTTTTTGATTGTACATGTATGTATTTCATAGTTTCCCTATGCTTGTATTTTCAATAGTTTACTGTCAAATTTTGATTCTTCTCTATGTTACCTTTAACCAAACTTTTGTTTCTTATCCAAATGTTTGGTTACCTCTGGGCATTGTTTTATTGTTGCTTTTAAGTAGTGGTGGCAAATGGGCGGGTTAGGTCAAATTTGGACGGGTTGAAAATGGGTGATACTTCAACCCGCCCATATTTGATATGGGTAAAAATGGATTGGGTAAAAAATGGGTTGTGTAACATACTAGTTTACCTATATTTATCCATATTTTAATGAGTAAATAGTACTCTATTTAAGAATTCAACATGGAGAAAATATTTTAGTCTGTTTTTTTTAGATAAAAAATGTTGAAAATACTTTATTTAGTTATATTGTATCATAAAAGTAAAATAAAACTCCTATAACTTTTCAATATAAAATAAATTTATGTAATAAAAAGGGGAATCTATTTTGAATTTCAAAGTAAATGAATATTTGCATTTTAGAACTAAAACATGCTTACTGCACTTTAAGCAATGTCAATAATAATACACAATTTGCTTATTTTACACTATTATTTGTTATCCAATATAAAATTACACAAATAAAAAATATATAATTATAATTAAGAAAAGAAATGTACATTTAAAAAATATATTTTTTGGATGGCTCAAGACTTCATAATTTCAATTACAGAGAAGAATAATTAGTTTTATAGAAGACATAAAAAGGAAGAGAAGTTACAATATTTTTAGTGATATCATGAGTTTTGAGTGGATAAAAGTAACTCATTTGGCTAATCCATATTTACTCATATTTTATCCATAGTTTACCAATATTTTACCCATATTTTTATGGGTTGAATATGGATACCAACCCATATAAAAAATCACTCACCCAACCTATTAAAATATGGGCAGGTTACCAAAGTATGGATTTATTTTGCCAGCACTACTTTTAAGTATTAGATGTGNCCACATTGATAACTCCCTTTTGGACCTTATTTTATTTTTTATTTTTTTGATTGTATATGTATGTATTTCATAGTTTCCCTATGCTTGTATTTTCAATAGTTTACTGCCAAATTTTGATTCTTCTCTATGCTACCTTTAACCAAACTTTTGTTTCTTATCCAAATGTTTGGTTACCTCTAGGCATTGTTTTATTGTTGCTTTTAAGTAGTGGTGGCAAATGGGCGGGTTAGGTCAAATTTGGACGGATTGAAAATGGGTTAACATAAAATGGGTAATACTTCAACCCGCCCATATTTGATATGGGTAAAAATGGATTGGGTAAAAAATGGGTTGGGTAAAATACTAGTTTACCTATATTTATCCATATTTTTATGAGTAAATAGTACTCTATTTAAGAATTCAACATGGAGAAAATATTTTAGTCTTTTTTTTTTAGATAAAAAATGTTGAAAATACTTTATTTAGTTATATTGTATCATAAAAGTAAAAAAAAACTCCTATAACTTTTCAATATAAAATAAATTTATGTAATAAAAAGGGGAATCTATTTTAAATTTCAAAGTAAATGAATATTTGCATTTTAGAACTAAAACATTCTTACTGCACTTTAAGCAATGTCAATAATAATACACAATTTGCTTATTTTACACTATTATTTGTTATCCAATATAAAATTACACAAATAAAAAATATATAATTATAATTAAGAAAAGAAATGTACATTTAAAAAATATATTTTTTGGATGGCTCAAGACTTCATAATTTCAATTACAGAGAAGAATAATTAGTTTTATAGCAGACATAAAAAGGAAGAGAAGTTACAATATTTTTAGTGATATCATGAGTTTTGACTGGATAAAAGTAACTCATTTGGCTAATCCATATTTACTCATATTTTATCCATAGTTTACCAATATTTTACCCATATTTTTATGGGTTGAATATGGATACCAACCCATATAAAAAATCACTCACCCAACCTATTAAAATATGGGCAGGTTACCAAAGTATGGATTTATTTTGCCAGCACTACTTTTAAGTATTAGATGTGTGTTCCTTATTTCTTTCTATTGTTAAGTGCTAAATGTTGTCGGTTGATATAGAGTAGCTCATTTTGCTTTGCTTAAAGAGTCTTTTATTTATTGTGACCCAAAAGTGGCTTTTGGGTTGTCATTTTGGATTGTGAACTACTTAAATTACCTTTATTTCAAATTAATTATGTCACATTTTTTTCCTTACTTTCAAATGCTAATTTTGTTTTCTGTCGTTTCTTTTATGACCCCTTCCAAGTCCATGGTGGGACTTCTTTCCTTACATTCCCGAGTTGAGCCATAGAGGTTCAAATTTCTTGTGCGTCATTTGAGTTAGTCAGATTATCAGAAAAACAGGATGAAATGCAAACATACATGGTTGAAGTTGAATGGCAAGTTCTAAACAATCCCAAGAAAGGGCCGTATACCTTTTCTATACAGCAGTATACACTAGTATATGTGGTGAAAATATTGATATACAGGCCCAGAAATACAGGTTAAATGTAGCATCTATAGTTTGAGAATAAAAGATAAGGATCAGAACTAAAGCTTTAGCCTTGTATATGTTAGTATACAGTCATATATGATTGGCATATACTCAAATTTTCAAAGAATTGAAAAGGACCCCAAAAGCTCGACGAAATTTTCAGCTACAGGTCTTTGGGAAGAATTGAGCTAAAGCCAATTTTTTGGGCAGAAATTTTGTTAGTTTTAGGACAGGGCAAGAACGGGGCCAAAGCCCATTGTTTTGGATAAATTTCAGACAAGTGAGTCATTCAACAATTAAAAATCCCAACAACAAAATCTCAAACAGTCAAAAATAACTAAGCCTAAAATTCAAAATCTAAACCTGTCCAACAAAAAACAAAAACAAGAAAACGAAGAATAAGAGTGAATGAAACAAAGAATAATGAAGCAACGTCAAGGTATTTTGCTGAAAAAATAATACGGCCAAATCTGTAAAAATGATGAAATATTAACAAAACAAACATGATTCACAAGGGATTACCTACACGAACTGGTTTGTGGGTGATCTGGAAGCTCGAGCTTATCGGAGAAAGGCCTGAGGTTGAAGAAATGGTTTGATTTTTTGTATCACTGGTGGCTGAGTTTGTTTGCTAGAGCTCAAAATCTCATTGGTTCACCAAAGTTGATCTTGAGTCTGACAGAGCTTTGCTTAGTGAGCTCGTTGGAAGTGGAGAAGCAACGTGGGGTTCGGCTCTAGTGAGGTTCAAGTAGTCTATTTCACTTGAGGATAAAAGTGAAAGGTTAGGGGTTGTTTTGGTCTATTGTTGGTTGCTAGTTTTGTTTGCTGAAGGGTAACAATGGGTTTTGAGTTTGTTTTCTCACCAGAGAAGGCATCACATGACAAGAAAAAGTGGGAAACTGTGAGCTCAGAGCTCGCTGATGGCTGATTGTCAGGGAAGAAGGGTAAAAGAGTCTTGGGTGGAAACTATTGAGAGTAAAAAATGGGAGGAGGAAATGATTAGGGTTTTTCACCTTTTGGATATTTTCCTCCAAAATCTAAAAATAATGACAACAAAATAGCTTAAATAGAAAATCTCACCCAGAGTATAATATACTTTATGTGTCCTAATTTATATGACATTTTTCATTTTTTGAGATCTAAATAGTTTAAGTTTGACTGGTAATTTGCGCATGGAATCTTCAATATTTTTTAAATGAAATTTATATATTTGTAAACTACGTAAAAAGTATTATTAGTCACAATAATTGATAATTCAAAATATTTAAAAGATCTATGAAAATTTACGGTTAAAGTGTCGCCACCCAGACCGTCGTAATTGACACCCATACTAACCCTCTAGTGGGAGAACCATTAATACTAATTCTAACCAAGATATACACAACTTAATAAAAAACTAAGGCATTTAAAGTTATGGAAGCAGATTTAAATGCTAAAGGAAAGATATAGTTCCCTTAAACTCCAAAAGTCTAATCAAAGAAATGCGGAAATAATGCCTAGAACCTGAGAGTCAATGTACCAAAAATCTAACAAGGATCATAAGTCTAAGGAAATGGGTACAATCCAATTAAACATAAGAAAATCTAAAGTACTAGTCTAAGTCCAAAAATGTGGACATAAATGGAAAGAGAACTCATGGCAGCCCGGAAGAACTGGCTTACCCTTGAATTCGATTGATCACTGATCTTCTAAGCGAGGTCTGTCAATAGCCGCATGAAGATATCATGTACTCAACAAAGAAAGAGCAAGTGCAATATCAGTACACAACCACATTGTACTGGTAGGATCACACTGCTATCCCAATAGGCAAAACATATATAAGTCATTACAATATAATAAACATGCATACACTGAACATATACAATATCAATTATCACTTACGACAGCCTACAATTTCACAATCTCAAGATGTACAATTATGTCAAGTCATTGGTCCTCTCACAGAACCCATACCCAAACTGTTAGTATACCGGTACGTGGTACCCGTTCCAAGTTAGTCTATCGGATCGTGACTCCCATTTCAATGTTTATGTCGGTACATGGCAATCGATCCTAGTTAGTGTGTCGGAACATAACACCTGATCCATTAAACAAGCCACAATAACAATCACAATGTACATTCTCATAATCATACAATCAAGTCATGATTCATGGCATACAATTATTCAATCATTTACGATTAGTATGATAAATAATGCAACATTCACATACATACATGCATCATAATGAAGTAATTACAAATACATATCAACTAACATGAAATCACAACCATCACCTATCTCGAACAAAGCTTGAATCCCCTAAGAAACTTGATTCTTCACTTTTCGGATTCTTTCCTCTTGTTCTTGGTCTACAAACAATTAATATAATGCTAGGATCAATAAACAAGACTTAATTACCCGAAATATAATCAACACTATCAGCCCTATATCAAAACCATGATCCCAAAATCCAAATTAGGGTTTTTCCCACCATCCAAACAGTTCCAAAACCCTTCCCCAACAATAATCAACCAAGAAACTAATTTCTACGAATCAAAAAACGGATTCGGGANCAACCATCACCTACCTCGAACAAAGCTTGAATCCCCTAAGAAACTTGATTCTTCACTTTTCAGATTCTTTCCTCTTGTTCTTGGTCTACAAGCAATCAATATAATGCTAGGATCAATAAACAAGACTTAATTACCCGAAATATAATCAACACTATCAGCCCTATATCAAAACCATGATCCCAAAATCCAAATTAGGGTTTTTCCCACCATCCAAACAGTTCCAAAACCCTTCCCCAACAATAATCAACCAAGAAACTAATTTCTACGAATCAAAAACCGGATTCGGGGAGTGAAAACCTTAACTTTAGCCTCAAGAATGGTGGAAAACTATCAAGAAAACACATGGGGTCGTTCCTTAGCTCTCAAAGTCGAAATGTGCAGAATAAAACATTTTTGGGGTTTATTTCTGACTGAAGTCGCGTCTATACTTTGCCCCTCACCCCACTACAGCGGCCGTGCCTTGGTGGGAAAATCCCACCTTAGAGGCTTGCACAGAAATAATGAACAAATTTAAGAATTCCAAACCACCATTTCACAACACACCTCCATCCCATGACACTCAGAAAATACCCGTTCACGCTAAGATCAGTTTTGAGAGTTCTACTCACCCGAATTCAATTTCATAAAGTCGTACGGGTTCCTTAATGTCATAGTTATCTACTCATGTGATCAAATTCATAATTATATCTCCAAATTGTTACCATATTTCCATAGACCTTACAGACTCAGATTTCTTCCAAATCTGGACTAGGTTGGGTTACTACGAAAAAGTTTTCCGGCCCAAAAAATTTCCTCGTTGACTTTTTTATTACGACGGAATCAGGTCGTTACATAAAGATAGACTTATTTGAATATCAAAATTTGAAAAGTGTCAAATAAAATAGGATAGAGGGAGTATTATCTTAAAATCTTGGGCCAAAACTACTAGTTAATAAAATATTTGCGTATGATATCTTATCTATATTTGAAAGAATTTTTAAACTGTGCAAAATATCAAAATGAATATTAACAAATGTAACAAATAAAATGAATATTAAACAATGTAATGAACGTAACCAATGGCATGTAAAAACATGCAATTTAACAGAAATAATGATTTAATCAAAATGAACAAATATTTGAACGTAGTCAATCGGCTGTGACAAAAAATAATGTAATTAAATTTAACTGATAAAAAACCCTGAAATTTTGATAAATAAATATAAATATCGATGAACTTATTTAAAATGTATTTTGAACTATTGAATAAATAAAACTTAAAAATTACGAATTTTGAAAATGTTAGGCCAAAATTGGATGTTTGATTTTGTCAGAATAACTTGAGTAAAACGTTGGAGCCTAGTGATGAGATTCAATTCCTCCTTAGGTAAAAATATGGTTTGGGCCAATTTAACATTGTTGATGGTCTATCAGAAACAAGTTATCTACCCACAGACGTTCTAGTGCATTTTACCTTTTTCAAACTTTACTTATGAAATTATTTTGTATATGTCGTTTTGTTGTCTTCTTAAGGGGTTCTAATCATAACTCAACTCATTTTTAAACAAAAGAGAAGTCAAAAATATATGTAATTTTAAAAATATATATATCAATTTTATTTATTTATTTTTAGATAACTTGCAAATAAAAAATCATTACAGAAAAACTAATAAAACAAATAATTGAAGAAAAAAGTAATAAAACAAACAAATGAAGAAAATAGAAAATGGTTGGTACCAAATTGATGAAACATGATTGAATCGACACATGATTAAAATGTACCAGCAACCGGTGTAGAGGATATTAAAATATTCTTCCACCCTTAAAAGAGGTCTTGCCTTCGAGTGATGGCGATGAAAACGAAGGTCTCTACTTCGAGTGATTGGGATAAAAACTTCTTGCAGCTCAATTCTCCCCTTCCCCCACCCCCCACAGTGAACCTACTCAAAATGAATTTGAAGTGATTAGACAAGTGAGTTTTGAATGTCAAATTCAAGGAGAGAGAGTTAAAAACTTGAATTCTAATACAAAAATTGGTCAGAACATTGTTCTAGGAAGAACTATTTCAATATGTACAAATTCTATAGCAATTTATGATAATTGATAAATATTTTTGTAGTTAAAGTAATACTTTTTTGGGGTGACAAAATAAATTGGAACGAATAAAGAGAAAACATCATTACTTCATGATCTATGAAATGATTAAAAAGAGACATGCATCATAAACTTAATTTAAAGAAAACAAAAAGACAATGGGTAGGTTTTAACAATATACTTGATATTATTGAATTCACAAAATAAAATAATTTTAATAATATATAATTAATATAATCAATTATACTTTACCAAATTAGCAAAAAAAATTTGAAGGTAGAATCTCAAATTCGATTAGTGAAGCTCTAGGATTAACCACATATTTGCTCATATACGCTACATAATTGATGCTCTACGTTGGATTTGTGCTCGTCAACATTTAACGATTTCTGTAACCTTCAAATTAACTATATGCGTATGTGAATTTTTTTATATATCCATTTTTGTATCCTTAAGATGAACTCAACTTAGAATTCACATGTCTTAAATTTGATTCCAGTTGTCCATCAAATGTTTCTCTTTTTCAAAACCCTAAAAAAAATACAAAAATGAAAAATTTAACTATTTAAAAAATCAAAGAATTCAGCATTCAGGGGCGAAGCTACAGTATGTCATTGAAAAATTATATGGTATATACAGATAAATTGTTACTCAAAATGGTTAAATGTCATACTATGAACACACTTGAAATTATGACGTTGTGCGGCCCAATGGTTTAAGGCTCTCCAGTAACGTCCAAGCACTGTGTGGACGGTAGTTTGAATTCTTGCCTCTATTGGTGGCAACAACGTTTTATTATTTTTAAAAGAACTCTTATTTCATTGGTGATTAAGAAGAATAAATTGGTAACTTCATCCTTTAATTGTCTGGATAATTAAATTACTTTCTAAATAATAGTTAACAATTTTTATTTTTTATGAAATTATTCAAATATTCTTTATCAAAATAATTCTTAATTAGAAACCTACAACTTAAATATTTAAGAAAACAAAAACAAAAATTTAGTAGCTAATTGAATTTTCGATGAATTTGACTTTGACTTTTCATTTCTTTTCATTAAAATTGAAAATAAAATTTAAACGTTATTATTTAATTTAAAGTTGAAACCTAAAAAATAATTTTATTTTAAGCTGAATATACTCTCTCTCTCTCTCTCCTTACTATGTTCATTTACTTTTTATTAAATTAAACACAAACATTAAAGTTACATATTATGCAGTTTTATTTTAAAATTTGTTAAATTTATTCATTAAAAAACTATTAATATTACGTAGTTTGATTTTAAAATTTTTAGTGCATTCATTTGTCAAAAAAACTATTACTTATGTAATGCTTGGACAACCTTCGTTAATTTTTTAACCCCATCACAACGTCGTAAAATATTTGAAGCAAGAAAAAAAGAAGATAAATCTCAATGATTTTGATAATTATTTATGAGCTTTGACAATTTTAATTTTGTACAGTGAAGAAGGATATCAACAAAGAAATATTTAAATGAAGCCCTGAATCACAAGGATTTATCATTCTTTTTATTTTATTTTAATGACCATCTATTGGCTTTGCAAATTGACAAATCTACTATATGGCATGAATCAATGGAGGAAATTGCATGTAGGAGAAATAGGAAGAAGATATTATTTCCTCATACAGGTTACCAACATTGATATTATAGTAACTGATTCTAGGCTAAGTAGGTGTAATATCAAAAATGTTGTCAAGTAAAAGGATTAAATCGTCCTTTGTTTAACTAATTCCTTAACTATTTAACTTTTGTGGTTGTTTTTGCATTTGTTTAAACGGCGACTTATGAAATTTTGTAATAAACTAGTTTCGAACACGTGCAACTAGTTTTCGAACACGTGGATTGCACGTGTATTTCATGCTAATTAGTATAATACTTTTAAATTACTTCGAATTGAAAAAGAAAAAAATGCGAGCTCAAATAGAATGCTGAATATCTGAAAAATAAGAAAAGGCCAACAGAGTTAGAAAACTTGAATTCTAAAACCAATATTTTTTAAAACTTGAATAAGTTAAAACGAATAAAGAGAAAAAGTGATTACTTCAAGATCTATGAAATGATAAATAAGGATATATATATATGTAATATAAACGAAACAAAAAAGGAAATGGGTAGGTTCAAACAATATAATCAAAATTACAAGATTCGATGAAAACATAATGTCACGTCCCAAACTCGAGGGGCGCAACTAGCTCCTAATGCTAAAACTCATGTCCGAGCTGACCCTGCTAAACCAGTTTCTACTAGTGCATGGCAGCCACACACAATCAAGAAAACAAACAAGTATATCTCAGCTTAAAACTAAGCCCTTGGATGGCAAGACCCCTGTCAACTGATCTATAAAAGAAATAGTTACTCCCACAAGATCATATAAATAAATAGCCAACTAGCATAGAAGTCCTGATTGGGCCGTCAAGGCCACCATGATATCTATACCAAAACTAAAAGCAGGTATATATCAATACAATACATCAAACAACTCACAAGCTTTAGCAAACCAACAACATAGGCCAGTATGGCCATAACGTAGCTATACACCTCACAAACTAGTCTGCAAGCCTGTAAGAGTAGTAAAGATTAGCGGGACAGGATCCCAGCCTACCCATAAAGATATGTACAACAAAATGTAACAAACCTCCCAACTCTGGCAGGTCCAGAGGAAAGGGGCTAGCCAACCGGATAAAAGTCAATCCTGTTGCTGAGGAGGTCTACTCAGTCATCTGTCAGGACCTGCATGCATCAATGCAGCGCCCCTAANCTACTCCCACAAAATCATATAAATAAATAGCCAACTAGCATAGAAGTCCTGATTGGGCCGTCGAGGCCACCATGATATCTATACCAAAACTAAAAGCAGGTATATATCAATACAATACATCAAACAACTCACAAGCTTTAGCAAACCAACAACATAGGCCAGTATGGCCATAACGTAGCTATACACCTCACAAACTAGTCTGCAAGCCTGTAAGAGTAGTAAAGATTAGCGGGACAGGATCCCAGCCTACCCATAAAGATATATACAACAAAATGTAACAAACCTCCCAACTCTGGCAGGTCCAGAGGAAAGGGGCTAGCCAACCGGATAAAAGTCAATCCTGTTGCTGAGGAGGTCTACTCGGTCGTCTGTCAGGACCTGCATGCATCAATGCAGCGCCCCTAAGGCAATGGGGTACCAGTACAAAATAATATACAGAGTATGAAAGATAATAGACTATGATGAGGTATCCTGATATACTAGAATAATCTGATAAATAAATCAAGGATAAGATAAGTGTACTGACCTACTCCTAAATCTAAACTTATCAAATATAATAAAACAACAACCTAACCAAGCCCCCATAAGCTTGGCAGGTACAAACAGCACACAAGACCACCTACTCAGGCCCCCATAAGTCCGGAAGGTTCCAATCAACCTATATACCCCCATCAGTAGTCCCCTTCCTCCCGTAGGCCATCACATAGCCCTCTTAGGCATTAATGCAGCCCTGTAGGTAGCATATAAATCTCTTAGGCATCAACATAGATTATAGACAACTCATAGCCCTCTTAGGCACAACATGGCCCTATTGGAAGCGCATAGCCTTCTTAAGCGTCAATATAGCCCTGTAGGCAACTCACACCCCTTCTAGGCATTAATATAGCCCCGTAGGCAACTCATAGCCCTTTTAGGCATCCATATAGCCCTGTAGGAAGAACATTGCCCTTCTAGGCATAGATCACATTCTTGCAGCTAACCACAACAGCCCCAAGGGCAATATAACAATCCAATTGCTAAAAGTGAGCAATTTAGTTATAAGCAACCTATACAAATAGTCTATAAGTCGTGTCCAACATAGGGACGCTACTAACTGAATATGAATCCCGAAAAGGGAGGATTATATCAACTCGAGCATCCAACAATCAACAATCACGGCTACAAGTATATCAACGATAACAACCCAAATACATTGCTTCTTAACTTTAAGGAAACATGCCATAAGTAGGGAATAGCCTTAACATACCTTTTTCGCTGAATTCACGTGTCCTATTAACTTTAATCACAACCCCCCTTGATACTAAAACAAGGTAGGATCATAATCAACACAAAATAATTGAAGATACAACGAAAATTCGATAAAAGATATTTATTTCTGTCGCAAATTGCTATTTGTGACTTATCAAAGCTAGAGTCGATGAAAGAAGGATCTTACCTTGATTATAAGTTTGTAATACACCTCAAAACTTTAAAATATGCCCAAACCCATGCTGTCCACACACCAAAGTACGATATGCTAGGAAATCGATAAAATAAATTATACCATGTTGACGAGCTCAACGTGTGGAACAACTTTTGTCAATGACTTAAGTCACGAAAATCAGTAACTTGGCTTGTCGTAGAAGTGGGTTTTGTAGGTTTTGTGAGTTTTATGGTTCTTCACTAAGGAAAATGAAGGCAAAATGAAGAAAAGTTGAAGAAAATGATGTATATAAAGTTCCACCGACCTAGGGGACCATCTCACCTGCCTGCTTGCACAGTCTTTCAAAAACGCGAATATATCTCCATTCTAAAGTCGTATGTATTAATGGGTTAATGCGTTTGAAACTAGACTCGTAGACCTTCGATTTCATAGGTCGCAAGGACCATAACTCTTAATAAATTGGGAGAAAACATCCGAGACATTTGATATAAATTTCAGAAAATTCTTTAAAAAGGAATTTACGGTAACTTTTGTCAACTTTTATTTTACCACTTACGTAACTTCAAACTTGAGATACAACACTTGAACACTTAAAATATCACATAACACATCATTCTTAATTTATTACCCACCCTCCTGGTCTTTCCACGAAGATATGGGTCAATTTATACGTTTCGAAAAGTCGAGGTGTTACACATAATTCTAATAATCTATAATTTATATAATGAATTATACTTCAACAAATTAGCAAAAGAAAATTGAAGGTAGAATCTCACCTTATATTAGTAAAATTTTAGGATTAACCTAATTTTTGCCCATAAACACTACATCATAGGCGCTTTTTACAAAAAAGACTTGAAAACTTACAATTAGTATTAATTGCTTTTCTATGTTGTATCTCCATTTATTAACACTTCATGATTTTTCTAACCTTAAATTTACTATATCCAGATATGAATTTCTTTATATATCCATTTTTGTATCTGTAAGATCAATTCAACTTAGAATTTATATGGCCTAGTTTTATTTTCGATCGGCGTCAAATGTTTCACTTTTTCAAAATCCTAAAAAAATCTTACATAAATGACAAATTTAACTAATTTCAAAAATCAACATCCATGGGGCGGAGCTACAATATGTCATCATAAAACTAGACAGATATATATTGATAAATCACTGCTTAATTGGTTAAATGTCATACTTTGGACACCCTTAAAATAATGAGGTTGTGTGGCTCAATGATTTAAGGCTCTCCAGTAACGTCTAACACTGTGTGGACGCTGGTTCGATTCCTTGCAACTATTGGTGGCAAAAACTTTTTATTACTTTTAAGAGAACTGTTTTATCGCTTATTAAGAAGAATAAATTATTAACTTCTTCCTTTAATTGTCTCAAGATAATTAAATCACTTTCCAAATAATAGTTAATAATTTTTTTTATTTTTGAAATTATTCAAATATTTTTAATCAAAATAATTCTTAATTAGAAACCTATAACTTAAAAACCCAAGAAAACAAAAATGAATGTATCATGACCTAGACCGTCATGATTGACACCCACACTAACCCTCCAGTGGGAAAACCAATACTACAACCCAAATCAACAACTCAACGATAAACTAAACATTTGAAGATACGGAAGAAGGTCTAAGAAAAATAGAGTTCCCATAAACACCAAAAGTTAAACAAAACAAGTACCAAACATTTGCGGAAAATAACCTCTAGAACCTGAAAGTCAATGTACCAAAACTCTAACGATCAACAAGTCTAAGGAAGAGGGGTGCAACCCCAAAAACTAAAACATAACAATCTAATGGATAGTCTAAGTCAGAAAAGAATGGATTAAACAAAAGAGAATCCATAACAGCCTGGAAGAACTGTTCACCCATGAACTCGGTCTCGATCAGTAATCTCCTAAATGAGGTCTATCAGTAGCCGCCATTAGATTCCCTGTACTCAACAAAGAAAGAGCAAGTGCAGTATCAGTACACAACCACAGTGTCTTTGTAGAATCACGCGGCTACTCCCACAAGCACAATATACAACGAACAATCGCAACATAGTAAGCACACATATATAAAATACAGTCCAATTGTCATTTCAGAGCAACATACACTCTTCCATTATCAATGACAGGTAGAGATAAACAAAACAATCACAAGAAGTTCTCTCATGGAACCCATACACAAATTATTAGTGTGTCGGAACGTGACACCCGATCCAAAGTATGTGTCGAAACGTGACACCCGGTCCAATATATGTTTTAGAACATGACACTTGATCCGATTTATGTGTCGAAACGTGACAGTCAATCCAATGTATGTGTCAGAACGTGACACCCGGTCCAATCAGCACAAACACAATCACAATTACATCCATAATGAACAATACTCAAATCATACAATCAAGTAACATGTTCATGGCATGTATTTGTTCACACATCATCATTTCATTAGGTTTGATTCACATTTCCCTATTCACATACATGCATGCATACAATGTAGCAAACAATCAACATATATCACACAAAAAGGAAATCAAACCATCACCTACCTCGAAACCAAGCTCAAATCCTCCCAAGACACTTGAGCCTTCCATTTACGGATTCTTTTTTCTTGTTCTTGGTCTAAAACCCCTAACCAATCGTACTCAGACCAGGCTTAAAAAACTTTGAGATCACTGAGTTTCTCGGGAATCGAGGAGTCAAGAGCCTAATCAGGTCCCCTCACCATAACTTGTTGATAAGAGGTTAAGTTAAATCCATTGTCATACCAAGATCCTATTATTAAATTAGGGTTTTTCCTACCATTAACTTCAGGCCAAAACCCTCCCACAATGATAATTACCCAAGAATCTAAGTTCTACGGATCAAAAAATGGATTAGGGGAGTAATAATCTAACCTTTTGCACTAGAAGTCCTGGGAATCTATCAAGAAACAGCTATGATTCATCTCTTAGCTCTCAAGAACGGAGGTTTGAAGAAAATAACAAATTTGAGGTTTTTCCCTAATTTAAGTCGCGTCTGTCCCGCCACAGTGGGACCCAACCCACCACAGTGGCCCCGCTCTGGCGGCTTGCACGGAGACAAAATGACGGAATTTGAGTTCCAAGCTCCCAATTCACAACACAACTTCCACCCTTGACGTTTAGAAACTACCCTTTCACGCCAAGATTAGTTTCAAGAGTTCTAGTCGCCGGAATTCGATTTGGTAAAGTCGTACGGGCTCCTTAAAGTCTAAACTATCCACTCATGTGATCAAATTCCTAATTAGATCTTGCATTCATTACCAAATTTCCATAGACTTCACCTGACTAAGATTTCGTCCAAATCTGGACTAGGCTACAATTTTTCAAGTCACTACTCAAAAGTTTTCTGGCCCAAATTCTTTCCCCATTGGCTTTTCCATAACAACGGAAATAAATTATTACAATAGATATCAATTTACCCATCACTCGTCGTTGGGTGACTAGCAGAACAAGTCTAAGGTGAACGTAGAGTGGTACCTAAATCATCGAATGACTAGGGATACCTGTCTGGCATGTCCTTATCGGTTTCCCAAGTAGCTTCCTCAATCGGACGATGCTTCCATTGAACTTTCACGGACTTTATCTCCTTGGTCATGAACTTTCGGACATCATGATCAAGAATCGTAACTGGTTCTTCCTCATACTAGAGGTCTTTGTTTAACAAAATTGAGTTCCACTTAATGATGTAATCTTCGTCCCCATGATACTTCTTCAACATGGACACATGAAACACTGGATGAATTCCAGATAAGCTAAGGGGTGAGGTCAATCCATAAGCCACTGGCCCTACACAGTCAAGGATCTCAAATGGTCCAACGTATTGAGGACTAAGCTTTCCCTTCTTGCCGAATCGCATCACCCCTTTCATGGGTGACACTTTTAGAAGAACTTGCTCACCCATTTGAAATGTCATCTCCCTTACCTTACGATCTACATACTTTTTCTATCGACTCTGGACTGCTAGAATCTTAGCTTGGATGCTTCTCACCTTATTTTGAGCATCTTTCACCAAATCAACCCCCTAACGGTTTCACATCTCCAACCTCAAACCAACCAATTGAATACCTACACATCCTCCCATACAATGCCTCAATGAAGTCATCTCAATACTCGAATGACAAATATTGTTGTATGTAAACTTAACTAACAATAAAAGTGATTCCCAACAACCACCAAAGCTGATCGTACATATATCTGCAACATGTTATCAATGAACTTGACACAATCATCATGACAAATCTTTTCTCACATAAGCATGATAAAATTCCAAATCAATACTCGCTACACTTAGAAATGAACTTGAACCAACTAACATACACTTATAATACCCAAACAATCATAGTTCTTAACAACATCTCCATCCCATAACATAAAATCCCATGAGCTTAAGTTATAAAACTTTGATCTTTAGACATCATATACTCATCGAGGGATATGTCCAAGCATACAAACCCCCTACCAACACTATCAAAATGCTGGATTTAGTAATTGTGATTGTAGATAACCCTTAATAACAGTAGAATTGGACCCAATGATCCCCACATTCTAACAAGAGAACATAGCAGGATCGGTAAACCTGATCCACCACTAAGGATCCACCCACCAAAGTGAAAAGACACGTGAGCATAGCTAGTGAATCATACTCACAACCATGTACAAAATGAAATATATTGTCACATAAGAATTTACAGAATAATTATTGAATAGCACCAAAGGTTTTCTTCCAAAGAGCCGATACCAACCCTTTCCATTTAGTTGACTCCACATACTCTTCTTATCATTCCACTGAAGCCCACACTCTCAACACTAACAACCATGATAAACACTGAGACCATTTAACTTACTATAAACCTTTACTTTTAAATGCAGACCTTTCTTAGGTACATAACAATCAGAAGTAATAAACATTACGACTCAACCCAGGTGTAAGTCCTTCCAGTTGCTCAATACCTGATACAATTTGTCACGACCTAAAAATGGGCGTGATGGCACTCGTCTTATCCCACCAAGACAAGTCAGCCTAAAACTCAAACATTACAATAAAAATGTGGAAATTTTATAATCAACTCAAAAATATCCCTAAAATTTGGTTGTCACGTGTACAAGACTCTAAAGTATTACAATTGATTAAAAAGAAAAACACCAGTCTCAAATGACTTTGTTTCTAGAATAGAACAAGATCATAAATAGAAGTACGGAGGTTCACTAAGAAGACAAACAACTACCTCACAACTCTCCCAAAAGCCTCGAAAAAGAAGAGAATGACAAGTACCACAAAAATTCAGGCTTGTAACCTACAAATATTTGAAGAAGCAAGGGGTGAGTACCAAACCACACGGTACTCAGCAAGTAAACCTCTAAACACGAGCTAAGGGGATATAATACGAGTACTCCTTTCACCACAACCGAACCTTCACAACTACAATCTGTATAAAACCAGCCCAACTTAATAGTTCACAATTTACAAGCACATATCTCAACAACAACATTCTAGCAATCATATATTCTCAACAACAAGCTCAATATTCATCAATTACCCACCTCCACAACTACAACATGCTTAGTACCAGCCTAACATAACAGTTCACAGTTTACAAAGCACATAGCTCAACACAACACTCTAACAATTTCATATCCTCAACAACAATAATAGTTTCATATCCTCCACAACAACACTCTAACAATTGCATACCTTCAACAACATGCTCAATATTCATCAGTCAGAAGTTCCACAGAAAGGCACTCACAAGATCAACAACACACAAGATCAAGTTCACCAATAATAAAGAAGTGCAATGCATTGTCAAATATAGTGATGCATGTCTGACCTAATCATATACACCCATTGTGTCTCGGTCTGGGACCAATGGGGGACATATCTGTCCATGCATCCATCGAGGCGCACGATACGATCCTCGATAATAGTAACCATCGCAGTGCGCAATATGTCCCTCAAAAAAATAGTATCCATCGCGCGGCGCGATACGTTCCTCGAAATGGTACATTCTCTTTAATTTCTTATTCTTTCCCAATTCACATAACACTTGTCACAACCATGTCTCAGAACAATGCAAATGACATGTTCACACAAATAATGAAGAGATGACCATTTTCATAACATTGCACAATTCACCACAACACAATCATGATACAACATCAACAATAATTCAAAAAGTCTCTCAAACCATTATCAATTCTCAGCACATCACACACAAAAAATATCACATTGCCTTTTTATTATCCCTTCTTCATCATTAGAATTAATCAATGTGGACAAGTCCACCCATAACCAAGTCTCATTANATTCTCAACAACAAGCTCAATATTCATCAATTACCCACCTCCACAACTACAACATTCTTAGTACCAGCCTAACATAACAGTTCACAGTTTACAAAGCACATAGCTCAACACAACACTCTAACAATTTCATATCCTCAACAACAATAATAGTTTCATATCCTCAACAACAACACTCTAACAATTGCATACCTTCAACAACATGCTCAATATTTATCAATCAGAAGTTCCACAGAAAGGCACTCACAAGATCAGCAACACACAAGATCAAGTTCACCAATAATAAAGAAGTGCAATGCATTGTCAAATATAGTGATGCATGTCTAACCTAATCATATACACCCATTGTGTCTCGGTCTGAAACCAATGGAGGACATATTTGTCCATGCATCCATCGCGGCGCGCGATACGATCCTCGATAATAGTAACCATCGCAGCGCGCAATATGTCCCTCAAAAAAATAGTATCCATCGCGCAGCGCGATACGTTCCTCGAAATAGTACATCCTCTTTAATTTCTTATTCTTTCCCAATTCACATAACACTTGTCACAACCATGTCTCAGAACAATGCAAATGACATGTTCACACAAATAATGAAGAGATGACCATTTTCATAACATTGCACAATTCAACACAACACAATCATGATACAACATCAACAATAATTCAAAAAGTCTCTCAAACCATTATCAATTCTCAGCACATCACACACAAAAAATATCACATTGCCTTTTTATTATCCCTTCTTCATCATTAGAATTAATCAATGTGGACAAGTCCACCCATAACCAAGTCTCATTACCCCAAACACATATTACAAGGAAATACATGAATTACATACACTTAACAAGGGTTTAAATATCCACTTGCCTCAAATAGTCGAACAAATACTCCGGGACTTGAGTCTTCCTCTTTCATTGGATTTCCAAATAAATGCAATCTATTCAAATAAGTAATGACAATAAGGTTTCAAAATTTACAACACCAATACCACTATATGTCTATCTTAGACCCAAAAACTCACCCAAATTTATAATCAATCTTCTTTTCTTGCTAACTTGTCAACTCTCATGTTTTTCAAAATTTCAAGCCTAGGGTTTAGTTTCAATATTTTCCAATACCATAAATTTAATGATCTTCATATAACACAATACAACTACTATTTAATTACATTTACCAATATATCTAAACTTGAATCGTAATATGATAACAATAAGAAAATTCATAGAAACAACGAAGTCCAGTTACATGCAAAATCACAAGAACTCCATTGTTTTAGAACCTCAAATTGATATGCCCTTTCTACCTATTTATTAACATCAGTCATCACAACCCAATTATATCCTCAATCATTACTACATGATTTCCCAGCAACACCCTCTTTCTCAATTCCTAAATTACGTTATACAAATATACAAATTTCCAATTTTCTCATTCCAAACCCACTTTTACCGTTTTTCCTCTTCAAAAACCAACACTAAGTAATACTAACAATTACGCTCACACATTAATTAAAAAGAGATACTTATTGATAGGCTCAAATTACACCTCCCTAAAGAAGCATAAGTGATCGTTATCAAGTACAAAACCCAACTTGTAGGTTGGGGACGATCCCATGAGAAAAATGGTCTAGACTTAACTTTAACCAACAATTCTATTTGTTTAGTCAAATTACTTCCAGAAACAAGTAATTAAAGGGGGGGGGGGGATTTCTGAAACAAATTGTAAGAATTTAGTAAGTAATCAGTAAACAAAAGTCAATTTTGGTTGTCATCAAGATGAGAGAATTAACTAGGGTATACATGAAATGACCCAAAAGGTTCTTAAAAATGTGCTTCGGAAGTTACCGGAAACTTGTTTAGCTATATCAAAAAAATCCGTTTCATTTTTTGAAAATCCAACTTCATTTTCTTGTTTAGGGGGTCAAATTGAGTGGGAAATGAGTCTAACCCAAATTTTAGAGCAACCGTATCAAAATCCAAAATTTCCAAGTGAAGCCTTTTTCGAGGGTCTACTTTGGAGGGTGATATCTCCTAGCACACAAATAATTGGTGGCCCATAACATATCCATGGAAAGACCTTTGAGTAAGCTACCTAATGCACTTCGTTTCACCTCATTCAGAGTTCGGACGAAGAAGTTATGCCCATTTTCGTAAAATCTGTCCGGCAGGAAATGCAATTTCCAGTGAGCGTTTTTACTGTTCACCCGCCTCATTTTTATTTCTAAGTGTTGGACCATTTTTCCAAAGGGCATATGTTATTTCCTATATACCATTAGTTCAATTCTCATCTCTAAAACATTTCCCAAAACACCTCTCCTATACTTAGACACATTTTCTCTCAAGTTCTCTCAAGAACCCTAATCCAAAACCTTCCTCAAGATTGAAGAGACTCTTGCTCCAAGTTTCAAGCTTCCATTGAAGACACTCTCAAGAGCTTCATAAGAACTCAAGGTATGTGGTGTTGAACTCATGGTTCCTTCCACCCATAGTGCCTAGACTCTATTCTACTCACTAATTCATGGTTTAAGTTAAGATTCATAAATTAGTCTTGTTCTTTGTAATAATTTCCTGCACATTGAATTTTAAACATGAAAAGTGATTGTTTTGAGCATGTTGTGACTCTAGAACTTGAATCTAAATTTGGAATGGATGTGGAGATTTTCATGTGGTATTGTGGGTGTTAAAAGGTGTTGTTGTAGGTTGTTCACTGGTTTGGCTGCATAATTACTACCCTATTTTCCATGCTCTTTGATTCCATTACATGCCTTCAAGGTGTTTGACAAAATGTCCAACTATGGAGAATTGATGAATCGATGCTTTAAAGCTTGAGTTATGAGATGTATGGCAATCCAGAGATGTGTTGATGACAAACTAAGCTTGTGTATATGTTCATTCCATACGTGAGATTGCATTAGAGCCTAATGGGAATTTCCTATATAAAGTGTTGCATGACCATGCCCGGTCCGGGGGAAAAGAACCGGACAACCATGTGAGAGGTTTATATCTCACCACCTAGGATGCTTGGGGTGTGACCAACATCAACCATGTGAGAGGTTTATATCTCACCACCTAGGATGCTTGGGGTGTGACCAACATCAACCATGTGAGAGGTTTATATCTCACCACCTAGGATGCTTGGGGTGTGACCAACATCAACCATGTGAGGGGTTTATACCTTGCCACCAGGGTGTCCGGGTGTGAACGGCATCCCCCATCCTAAGTTGGGGTTATAGATTGGTTGGATCATGCATACACATATGATATCTACTATTAGTATAGATTTACTTAAACATGTTTTGACTTCACTTTGATCATGCATCCTCATATTGTTATTCATAATGCCTATGAAACTATTTCTTGTATTTCGATTGTGTCCTTGTCTATTGTTGTGTTGCACCCCGCATACTTAGTACATTCCAAGTACTAACGCATATTTTGCCTACATGATGTCACCATGTAGGGACCGGAGCTACTCTTGATCCTTCTCTCCATTCACGTGGCTAGTACGGTGCTTATCCGAGTTTGTTGGTGAGTCCTCAATGATTCGAGGGCTATGTTATGTTTCCTACTCCTATGTTTTGAGACTTTAGCTTGCAATTGTATTTTGACTATGAGGAGAGCCGGTAGTATGTCATGGCCCCCGTCCTATCTATGTATGTAAAGGTGTGCGTTGGACAAGTATTTTGTAAATGAGCTTGACTCTTGTTCTATGATGTCATTTTGAAATGGTTTGCCATTAGTCCCTATTTCCCGCTAATTAATGTTGATTGTACTTCCGCGACCGATGAAGTGTGATGACAAGTTTGAGAGGCTTGTTTGGGGTTCCTTCGGGTTCCTCATTTGCCATGTCACGTCTAGGCCCTAGGCTTGGGTCGTGACAATACATGTTCCCTACAAGCTCATAACACAGTAATCCTAGTAATAACAATCCCTTCCTAGTGTACTACATGCAAAGTGATAAGCTAGGTTTCTCTAAATCCTTAGTTCGGCATCTAGAGAATTTCACCCCGCACCTCGGTCCGGCTACCTGTGTATATTTACTAACCCTTACCTTTACCTTATATTAGATAGCACATCGATGTTTGGCTTGGTTATTACTTCACACCAATCGACACTAGACTATTAGATAGTATCACACTAAATCTATGTTGATAATTCTTTTCTTGTTGATTACCTCCTTTGTCCAGCAAGTAGCAACAATGCGAGTTCTAACGTTGTGCACCGTTAAAAAGACTTTTAAACGAAAGAATTATCAATGCATGCAAAACACTATTCAAGAACTGCTTATTTAGTATTCATACTTTGTTAATCGTTCATGGTTCCCATAACCCTAGTTGTGGAGTTTAGTTATCCATAATCATATGAACATAATTAATTGTTTTAGATGAAAGAATTATGAACTTACGTAATTGACAATAACAAACCTAAAATTTCAACTTGAATTTCAATACCAAAATCTTCAAAACCAACTTAGGAGATCAAAAATTGCTAGGTTTGCAGAAAATAATTTCCAAAGTCACAAAGTAGAACTAAAGTAATAAAGTCTAACCCCCTAAAATGAGGTTTACATACCCTATTTATAGAAAAAAACAAGTCTTAACTAAAAAGGAAATGAAATAAGGAAATAAAGTTTTCAGGACGCGTCTTCAATCTACGACACTGACCTACGGTCTGTAGGTCCCTACCGTGGCTCAGGACTTGGGCAAATTTTCAATCTTCAAAATCATCCAAACATTTGTCACATTCGACGGTTCAACAGTACGAACCATAAGTCAATCTACGGTCCGTAACTCTTCTTCGTAGCTCCATACTTAGACTTTTCAGCATCAGGTGCTGGAACCAAATTTCTGTCACATTTTACGAAGCAACAGTACGGTCCGTAGCTTAATCTACGATTCGTCTGTTACAACCGTGGTTCCACACTTAGTCAAGAATTCCCTTATCTTCAGCCATGCCTTGCCTGCCCATCGTCGTCCATCATCTACGGGGTGTAACTGGACATACGGTCCGTAGGTTGCCTCGGTATATGCCTTTTTTCTGCACTTCTTTCAGCTGTGTTGAGAACGTTCAAATATACTTCTTGAAAAGAAATATAAACGATCGTATGCAATATATTTACCCAACTATGAGTCGGGGTAGATCCCACAGAGAATATGGAAGAATATTGTCAATAGTAAATATTTAACTCGATAGTCGTTATAAAAATGGGGGATTTAAATTGAAATAAAATAAAATAAAAATAATAAAAAGATAGCTTTGAACTAAGTATTTATTTATATTTAGATTATGAAAAGTAACTAGGAATGTGTTCCCCATAAGCTCATAACACAGTAATCCTAATAATAGTAATCCTTTTCTAGTGTATTACATGCAAAGTGCTAAGTTAGGTATCTCGAAATCCTTGGTTCGGCATCTAGAGAATTTCACCCCGCACCTTGGTCCAGCTACGCGTGTATAATTTACTAGCCCTTACCTTTACCTCATATTAGACATCATAATCGATGTTTGGCTTAGTTATTACTTTGCACCAATCGACACTAGCCTATTAGATAGTATCACACTAAATCTATGTTGATAATTCTTTTCTTGTTAATTACCTCCTTGGTCCGGCAAGTAGTAACAAGGCGAGTTCTAACGTTGGCCACCGTTAAAAAGACTTCTAAACGAAAGAATTATCAATGCATGCAAAATACTAGTCAAGAATTGCTTACTTACTATTCATACTTTGTTAATCGCTCATGGTTCCCACAACCCTAGTTATGAAAGTTAGCTACTCATTATCTCAAAAACACAATCAAAATTTATTAAAATAAATATGCTTGTGTTAATCATAAAAAGTTAAGAACAATAGCTAAACTATCTTTTATTAATCACGAATACAAATAAATAATAAAGGAGAAGAAAGAATAAACCACAATTCTCCGGCCTCCACGGCGGCTCTTCCAAAGTTCCTAAGCTAGAAGAAAATTTATATTGTGTCTTGTATCTTGGTTCTTGGCTTCCTCCAAGAATAACTTTTCATGCCCTATTTATAGATATAGAAACCCTAAATAAAATAATTGAGTCCATCTTAAATTAGGAAATCAAAACCAAAAGGAATCGAATTCCTTTTTATTTTCGGTGAAGCTGTCCGCGTCAATTTTCTTTTGCTGTTGTAGCCTTCCATTGTGAGACGTGTACAGTAGAGGTAAATTGAAAATTTCCAATTGCAGCGCCTTTCCTTATATACATAAATATATTATTTTATTCAATTTAATCCATTAAGCTGTCTGATTGATTTCCTTCTTCAACCTTCCATCTTTAATTCGTTTTAGCTCCAAACTTCTTTATTTTTCCACCAATTTAATCCTACAAATAAAATATACCATTTAGCACAATTCATAAAATTCATGCTCATAAAGGACATATATAAATAATAAATGTGAGGAAATAATGATTAAAAATATGCATTTTTAGTCTCACATCAATGTCTTCAAATCTTCGCGTCTGAACTTATTTCGTGAAAACATGAGAAAAACACATAAGAACTAATACAAAATGGCCCTAGACACACACAAATCTCAAGTGAAATGTATTAACAATACCGAAAAATCATGGTATATCAACACCCTCAATTTAAAATCAGTGTTTGTCCTCAAGCAACAAACTAAGACTCTAAATAACACTTGTATAGAAGCAGGCAACTTAAGTACAAGCAATCACATGGCTCTCTATCCAAACTCTCTTTTCGGGTGCAAAATTTGTTCTCTTAGACTCGACAAGCTAATTAATGCGGATCAAAATATGACAAAGATCGACCAACCAACACACAACATACACTGTTTCACTATCACCAAGGTACCAACTTTCCGACAATGTAACTAGTGCCCTTACTTCAAATGATATCCCTTTTTCACACAATGAATATGAATTAGAGTACAAGGATTTATTCAACACTCACACTCAGAAATAACTTCAAGTACAGTTAGTGCTCAATACCATAGGCTTGCCCTTATTTTCACTGCTTAGACTCTCCAAACTAGGTTCTAGGATCACTATAGGACTTTCCTGGCTTGTAACGTAGGCTCAGGGTCAGGTTTGTTACATTTGGGTACTTTTAGTGACTTTTTGCCCTCATTGACATTACATTAGGCTTTCTACCTCTTTCTTGCCCTACACTTGACATCCTACTGTTTTGCCTTCTTTCCTTTGATTCTCTTCAACCATGGATATGACTTTAGACTTTGTAGCTCTTTATTTAAATTTTTTTCACTTTCATATTTGTCTTGCGTTTTATTATTTTCTTTAGCTTTCAACAGGTCACATCCTTTCCTCTCTTTATTTTCTTATATAATTTTTTTCATCATCAAACACTTTTCATACCCATTTTTCTTTCGGTTTTCTCTTTCATAGCCACCCTCAACTTATGGATTTTCCATTGGTTGAGGTGCACAATACCCAATGTCAGGTCAGGGCCAAGATTGAGGTTACTTTTTACATTAGCCACCCTCAACTTAGTCTTTTGGCCTAAGTCGAGATGCACATATCCAAGGAGTGACCGGGGCCAACTTGTATATGGGAAGGTGAGTTAAGGGTTTAGAAAGAAATGGTCTAATTTAGCCTCAAAGCATTTGGATCAAAGGGAGGATTTATTTCATTTGGTTGGATTCTTCTTTTAGGCAATTTATGGACTTATCAGAACAAGGGCCTATGATCACGTCCTAGCCTCTAGAGTAGATTGTCTTAGCAGGACTAACCGGGCAAGTTCTAGATTGGCACAAAAACTATCTGCAATCAACTATTCTCACACACTCTGGGCACATAATTTCATTATTAGATTACCAGTTCAAGTTTTAGCTTAAGTCATGCCATCAAGTTGGTTCCTTATCATGTCATACTCGGAGCCAACACATTCAACTCATTCTAGTCTTCATATTATAGCACAATTTTTGATCAACTTTTGTCATCATGCTTCATTCTTTCTCATGCTTGTACACATACAATCCTAACACATATCGGTTCAGCAAAAATTAAGCAGTCTCTTGGGGAAAAAGAACATAGGCAAGAAAACCCCAAGAGAGGATTTATAAGTTTGGTTACTCAGACTTCACCCTATCACTCAATCCATTTACCCCAGCCCCAACAAAAATAGATGTGATTGTCCCCAATGCATACAAAAAAACAGTAAAAGATAATGGATTGGGCGAAGCAAATATGTGGCGCATAGCGCCGAAGACTCATCAACAAGCGAGTGGATTCGATTTCCCGGAGCCCGCTGGAACAATACTTGGGTCACCTTCAGTAGTGCCCACATCATCCATCATAGCACCCTCTGTAGTGCTCTCGGTTACTCTAACAGCACCATCAGTGGTGTTTGCATCGTCCCTCACAATAGGCAGGACCTCTGCAACTGGGGCAGAACTTGATGCCCCAGCAACACTCTCACGCACCCTCTGCTGGCACAACTCTTCATCTAAAATCAAAGCCTTCTTAGCCTTCTTGTCCAGCCTACGTTATCACTTTTGGGCTTTTTCCTCCTCGGTGCAGCTAGAACGGTGCCTCTTACCTTTGGTAAGTGTAGGCTTGGGCTCCTCCTCAGAGGTCCCACTGAATAAAGCATCTAGCACCGTAACATCAATCAATGCAGTAGGTGCTGCATGTGGCTCAACTGCAGTAGTGGGAAGAATGGCATGGACATCGGCCCGTAGACTGTCTAACTCTTCCCGGAAAGAGGACATATCAGTAGTAGGAGTTGGCCTCTCTAGAACTCGTAACTCGAAGGTATCGAGCCACTTATGAACTGCTTGGACCTTTTGGTCCATTTTTGCCTCCATCTATTTTTCTACTTTCTTTTTGGACTCAGCATTCAGCTTCTGCATCCAAGGATAAATATGGTGCAGCAAAGTGGTCATTTGGTCCTCTAATTTCTGGACTCGAGCCAGTGGTATAACAGTGGCTCTGTGAGGAGGAATCTGGTGAATCATCTGGAGGTGTAGTCCCCTGCACCTGCTCCACAACTTCTACCAAATCATTGCCCAATGGAACGTCAACCCGAGGCCCTCTGGGTGGAGCTGCCACATTCGTCTCATCCTGGATTAACCCAATCTCCAGAATCCCTATTGCATGGACCAATTTTTCACAGTGCCAAATCGGCACTCCAACATCTCTGCATAGTTGAAAGATCATACACGAAAACTCCAGGTCTTAAAGGCCCTCTCATGTATCTCCGCCAGTAGCATGCAGGCGAAATCAATTTCAATCCCTGCGACCAATGCAGCAACCATGATTTCTTTAGCCCATGTAACTAGGTTGTCATCCTGCGTCGGTGATAATTTGTTTCGTACCAAGAGCCAAAAGAACTTGGCCACTAGAGTTAGGGTGGCCTTACGAATACCTAACCTGGGTAAAGTAACCTAATCCTCGCGCTTCTCGTCCAGGGCCATGTGCCTAGCAAGCCAAAATAATACAACCTCCCTCTGATCAGCATTACGAGTGAAAGCTCCAGTCTGCACGATATCCCACCTATAATCAAAGTTAGCCGTGTGGGGTATCAAAGCGCTCCCAATGCTAGGGCCATATAAGAATATGTTGATTGTGGCATGAGAGATCTGCACCGAAATACCTCGGACCATAATAGAGGTAAGAGGGTCCTGGGATGTGGGGTTGGACCTCTTGTCGTTAGAGCCTCGGAGGGTGGAAGCATATGAAGCATAGAACTCCTGCACAATCTCCTCGTTGTAAGTCCCGGGGTCTCGAGCCATCCACTCACATTTGTGCCATTGAAATAAATGGTGGATCTCTGGCATAGTGTGTAGACTCCCGGTGAGAACTTTGTGCTCCTCAGTGATAAGTTGAGCCATCCTCCCTTTTTAATTGAGCATCTTGGCATCCCGGTAGATCTGCCACTGCCCCTCAACACACCACTTGTTTGGTTCCCTTTCCACTGGGTCAGGTTTATTATTTTGTGGGATTTTGATGGTGCCCGAGCTAGTGACCTCATCAGACGAGGCAGCCCCAACATGTTCACTAGACCTGGTGGCGGAGCCGGAAGCAAACCCAGCAGCAGAGTTGGACGCAGAACCAGACTCAGACCTCGTCAGTAACCCGATCAGTGTATCCTCCTCATCAGATTGGGAAGCAGTGACTACGTCGGGAATCACCTTCTTGGATTGGTTCCAAGCAGTCCCGGGAGCTGTGGGTGAATAGTCGGTGTCCTCATTGATTAGCCGAAAAGTCGGCATCATTGATTTAGATTGTCCCTTGGTGGCTATAACCTTCTTCTTAACCATAGTACCTGTTGAGGGAGAATTAGTGCTCAAACAAACTAAAGACAAACAAACACACTAAATAAAATATATTCTACAGTAGCTACTGTAATCAACTCCGATGGGGACCTACACTTCGTAAGTAGTCTTATGGTCCGTAGAAACCCCCCATAGATCAGAGATATCAAATAGTTGGTTTCTGATGGAAACTACGGATGTGCATAACGGTCCGTAGATTGATCTACAGACCGTAGTCCACCTCGGTAGTTTCACACTTGGTGAAATTTGCCAATTTACTCCATCTACAGACCTGATCTATGATCTGTAGCTTGACTTACGGTCCGTAGATGTGGTCCTGTAGATGGGGTCTGTGCCAGGTCTCAGATATGTCTCATTTGAAACCCATTTTGAAGCCAATTTCAATAATGTCCTAGTCTACTCATGCATTTCAACATCCAATCATGCTAGTTTATTATTCTAAGTGTTCTAATTATTCAATTTGATAATTATTTCATAAAAGATTCGAAACCCTAAGTCAAAACTTACATATAGACTAGCATTTAGATAGGTTTAACACACTATCAAGGCAACACAATCATAATCTATCGTCCCAAGGGTGTTAGTACTTAAATTTTAGCACGCAATTACATACACTTAATTACCCAAGGTCAAGACCAGACTCCCGACTTTCTATATTCAATCTATGAACCAAAATTCAAAGTGAGGGAAAAACCTATTGCCTTACAAGCAATGAGGAGTGTTGTGATTGTGTGATAACACTAAGCTTACTATGCCACAACTAACCACCTAGTTGCACCGAGCTCGGATACCAGAATTTTGAAACCAAAAAGGGATTTGGGATATGGGGGATGATTTTGAGAGATAGTTGGGGGTGATTAATAGGGAGATTAGGGTGTGATTTTAGGATGAATTAGGAAATTTGGGAGTTGTAGGGACGGTTAGGGAGTAATGGATGGTTTTGGGAATTGTGGGAAATGTTTTAAAAATTGAGGCTTTTAAATAGGGAGTGCGGGTCGGGTCAGGCATGATTAGGGTTTTGGACCCACGAGACCCCATCTACGGTTCGTAGATCGATCTACGGTCCATAAATGGGGATCGTAGATCACTTTTACACTTGGAAAAGTTTAGGAACTTACCTGGGATCTACGGTTGACATTGACGGTCCATAGGTTAACTTACGGACTATCGATGGGATCCGTAGACCTCTACACCAGACCTGTTTCTGCAGATTTTGTTTCGTGTCCCTGGACATGTAGCAACCATTAGCCATTATTTTTACATTTTCTGGACACTTTTTGACACGGACCCTATGCAAATTTAGCCAACACTAGTACAAAACTAAAACACCTATCTAAATTAACACAAAGAGTCAACTAAACAAAGAAAACTACTAGATGGAAAATAAAAACCTATCGCTGGCTAGATTGTACATCTTGGGTTGGCTCCCAAGCAGTGCTTGATTTAACGTCGCGGCACGATGCTGGCCTCTTGATTACTCAGACGTCATCAAGATGATAGGCTTCAACAAGTTCTTGCACACTTTTGGCGTTTCCCAGATATATCTTGATCATTTGCCCGTTAACCATGACCCTTGTTCCTTCACTGTTCTCAAGTTCAACCGCTCCATGGGGGAGCACTTTTGGGAGCAAAAATGGCCCGGTCCATTTGGATTTGAGTTTTCCCGGAAACAAGTGCAACCTAGAGTTGAATAGGAGCACAAAATCACCCACAACAAATTCTCACTTTTCAATTCTTTGATCATGATACCTTTTTATCTTCTCTTAGTACAAGGCTAAACTTTCATAAGCTTTTAGGAGAAATTCATCAAGCATATTCAAGTCATTCATTCTTTGATTAGATGCGGTGCCCTAATCCAAACTTAGCTTCTTCATCGCCCACAAAGCTTTATTCTCTAGCTCTACCGGTAAATGGCAAGACTTCCCATATACAAAATGGTAAGGAGAAATACCTATGTGAGTCTTGTATGCAGTACGATAGGCCCATAGAGCATCATCAAGTTTCCTTGACCAATCCGTTCTATTAGCATTCACAATCTTCGCCAAAATCTGTTTGATCTCTCTGTTGGACAATTCAACTTGCCCACTAGTCTGTGGATGGTAAGGAGTGGATACATTGTGGCGGACACCATATTTCTCAAGTAGCGCCTTGAACAACTTATTACAAAAGTGGGAACCTCCATCACTAATAATTTCCCTCGATGTACCAAATCTAGAGAAAATATTCTTTTCTTTAAAATGTGGTGGCACTTTTACCTTCATTGTTGGGGAGCGCAACTTCTTCCACCCACTTCGATACATAATCAACTGCAATAAGAATATACTTCATCCCATGTGAACCAACAAATGGAACCATAAAATCAATGCCTCATACATCAAATAACTCTATCACTAATATAGGATTCATAGGAAACTCCTGACTCTTTGAAATCCCTCATCTTTGGCAACGATAACAAGACTTGGCGAAATCATGAGCATCTTGGTGGATGGTAGGCCAGTAGTACCCACACTGCAAAATCTTATGCGTAGTTTGAATACCACTATGATGCCCACTAACAAGAGATGAATGGCTTGTTTCAACTACACTCAACATCTCAACCTCGGCCACATAGTGACGAATAATCCCATAAGCACAACTACGATACAAGTAAGGCTCATCCCAAAAGAATTTCTTCACATCATGCATAAACTTTTTCCTTTGGTGAAAAAACAAGTTCCGGGGCACCAAATCGCTTGCCAAATAATTAGCAAAGTCTACGAACCAAGGAATCAGATCATCAGAAGCAGCCAATACCTGTTCATATGGAAAAGCATCATTAATTTCAGCCCTTTCACCAAGCTTTAGCATAGCCTCTTCCTCTAATCTGGACAAGTGATTGGCAACTTGATTTTCGGTCCCCATTCTATCTTTTACCACAAAATAAAACTCTTGCAGCAACAATACCCATCTAATCAACCTCGGTTTTGAATCCTTCTTCGCCATCAAAGACCTCAATGCAGAATGGTCAGTATGCACTATGACCTTAGAACCAAGAAGGTAGGATCAAAATTTTTCAAAAATGCGTAAATCACCGCAAAAAGCTCTTGTTCAGTTACCGTATAGTTCTTTTGGGCCACCTTTAGAGCTTTGCTAGCATAGTAAATAGGATGGAGAATTTTCTCTCACCTCTATCCCAATACCACACCAAGTGACACTCCACTCGCATCACACATTACCTCAAACGGTTGTCTCCAATCTAGTGAAATAATGATAGGTGCAGTAAGTAACTTCTCCTTCAACTCTCCAAATGGTCTTAGACAAGCATCATCAAAATAGAACTTAAACTCCTTCTCGAGAATTTTGCACAAAGGATGTGCAATTTTTGAGAAATCTTTGATGAACCTCCTATAAAAACCTGCATGCCGAAGAAAACTCCTAACACCTTTTACAGAGATAGATGGAGGAAGTTTTTTTATTACCTCAACTTTCACTTTATCTACCTCAATGCCCTTCTCAGAAATCTGATGACCTAGAACTATCCCTTCTTTCACCATAAAGTGGCACTTCTCCCAATTTAGCACCAGAGTGCAATCGGCATACCTTTTAAGCACCTCAGCCAAATGATTCACACATCGACCAAAAGAATCACCTACCACAGAGAAATCATCCATAAATACCTCAATAGTGTCCTCTATTATATCAGAGAATATCGACATCATACAACGTTGGAAGGTCACTCGAGCATTGCACAACCCAAACGGCATCCGTTTGAAGGCGAAAGTCCCATACGGGCAAGTGAAGGTGGTCTTCTCTTGGTCCTCCAGAGCTATAGAAATCTTATTGTAGCCTGAATAACCATCAAGAAAACAATACCAACCCTTACCAGCAAGTCTATCCAACATCTGATCCATGAATGGCATAGGGAAATGGTTTTTTTCTGTCCAAGCATTTAGCTTCCGGTAGTCCATGCAGACTCTCCATCCAGTCACGAGCCGTATCGGAACAAACTCATTTATCTCATTAGGAACCACAGAAATTTCACCTTTCTTGGGAACATATTGAACAAGACTCACCCAACTACTATCTGCAATGGGATAGATAACTCCAACATCCAACCACTTGATGATCTCCTTTTTAACTACCTCTTGCATAGGCGGATTTAATCTTCTTTGGTGCTCAATACTAGGTTTGTGATCGGGCATGAGTTAGATTTTATGAGAACAAATACCGGGAGGGATTCCAATAATGTCCGCAATTGTCCACCCAATAGCTTGCTTAAATCTATTTAACACAGAAACCAAACACTTTACTTGTCACCCATTCAAATTTGCCGCAACGATTACCGGTAAAGTATCATTCTTTCCCAAGAATATGTACCTCAAATGTGGTGGTAGAGCGTAAAGCTCCGATTTTGGTGCCTCCACAATAGATGGTCTCGCAGGTTGGGACTCACGATTCTTCATGTCTAACTCATATTTCTTTGGTTTTGACCGATATTCGCATCTATAGAGTGCAACTACCAACTCATCCTACTCTTCAAATTCATCCTAATTGCTGCTAGTGCCTCAACACCTAGTCGCTCTTCAATTTGCACTACTGTTCCACTCTCAACTCTGTAAGTTATAGCAGATACCGTTTGGAGTTCACCACTTTGCTTGATAGACCTACAATTATTGAAAGTTGGTTCTTCATTGTTCAATTTGAACTTCATATGCCCCTTCTCCATATCAACCAACACACGCCCTGAAGCAAGGAATAGTCTCCCAAGGATGATGGGAACCTCAAAATCAACCTCATAGTCAAGAATCATAAAATTCGCCAGAAAGATGAACGACTCCACTTTTATGAGCACATCATAGAGTACACCAATGGTCCTTTTCACGGTTCAATCAGCCATAAGTAACCGTATCGTAGTAGGCTTCGGATCCCCTAGACCCAACTTTTTATAAATAAACAATGGCATGAGGTTGATGCTAACACTAAGATCAGACAATGCCTTAGCAAAGTGTAAAAACCCTATAGTACATTGAATCGTGAAAGCACCAGGGTCTTCATTCTTCTGCACAAGAGACCTTGTAGCAATAGCGCTACAATGTTGTAATCTATCATCATCTTCAAAACTCACAGATCTTTTCTTTGTTACCATATCTTTCATAAAATTTGCATACCCATGCATTTTCTCCAAAGCTTCTATCGACGGAACGTTGATGGAAAGCTGCTTCAACATAGTTATAAACCTGCGATATTTACCATCTTCAATCTTTTTCACTAACCTCTGTGGAAAAGGTGGTGGAGGTCTAGGTATGGGGACTACTTTTTGAGATATCTCTACTTCTTTCTCTATCGCATTCTCAGACTTTTCTCTAACCTCTACCACATCATATTCTTTTCTAATCTCAACATCCACCACAAACGGCATAGGTGGATCAATGGTTTACTTACCCCTCGAGTAGTAACTCCCATACAATGACCATCATTCTTTGGATTCTGGATGGTGTTGCTAGGAAGAGTGTCAAGTTAACGTGAGTTCATTGTAGTAGACAACTGAGTCATGTGATGCTCTAGATGCTTTATTGACACTGCATGGGCATCAACCTTTTTACCAATACCAGACAAGTCGTTTCTCATCTCCTTCACATTCTCATCAGTTGCATCAAACCTTCTCATCATCTTCTGCATCATATCTTGAATACGCGCCATATTACCTCCAGCTTCCTTAGTTCCAGTTTCCCGATTTTGAGAGGGAACATAAGGTCCAACCCGATCGTTTCTGTTGCATATTTGTTTTGGTTGTAGTTGTTGTCGCGATTGAATATCCCATCCCAGACATATTGACCATCTCAGTTGTAATTGCCATAGTTTCGACCTTGGTTTCCTTGACCTTGGCGCCAATTATCCATAATGGATCCTTGGGCGTTTGGTCGGAAAACCCCATCTGATCATTCACCGCATAAGCATCCTAATCATAGTAACATTCTTTAATTGGTGGTGGAGTTTTAGTGAAGTAGTTCACAACATTTACCTTTTTCCGCACCTCTGCTCACATGCTTCAATACCATCCCCAACTCGGTCCTCTTCTGAGCCATCTCCTCACGAATCTCATCCGCAGACTGGTTGTTTGTAGCATGAATGGAAAATATGTTTCTCCTAGTACCCGACCTCCTAGTGCTCTATGCTTTATTGTTGCGAGAGATCTTCTCCAGTTTTTCTGCAATCTGTGTGTATGTGCACTCACCATATAAACCTCCAGCAATAGTATCACACTACAAGAAAAACACTCTACAACGAAGGGAAAATTGGTCCCTAAAAGTGAGATTTTGGTCCCTAAAGGTCAATAGCGACTAGCAAAACTGGTCGCCAGCCCGTACTTATAGCCTTCGTCGCTAAAGGTCAATAAGGACGGGGTGGACTAGCTGGTCCTTAAAATGTATTGCGACTAGTATAAAACTGGTCCTTATAATAACTTTAGGGATGGTAGTTCTGGTCCTAGAAATACTTATGGGGACTGTATTTACTGGTCCTTACCTGTAAAACCAACTGGTGCTTAAAGATTTTCAACCACTAGTTTGCTGGTCCTAAAAAGTCAATTTGGACCAAGTGTGGTCCATATCTATACACATGATCTTTAATTTTATATTCTTGGAATTATAATACAATTATTAATGGCAATAATCAAATTGCATATATACAGAACTACCATAACCTGCTTTATATATATATATATAAACACCATAATACATCTGTCGTGTCATTCTTTACACAAATACTTCACGGAAAAAGAAATCTAACATTCTCTATAAAATAATATTAATGTAGATGTCTTGTTGGCTTATTGAGATGCCTAGGCCCTTTGAGTTTCAGCACCAACAATTCCCATGTTTGTAAAGTGGTCCAACAGCTATTTAGAACACTCCCAGGTCCAGCAGTTATTTCGAACACTCCCAAGTCTAGTTAGTGTCATATACGAGAGTTGATCTTCACGTAGATTCCAGCCTTTTATGAGTTAAGTAAAGTGCCATATTTGTCTAGTGTAAGGTCTAGTTATTCACAAAGTTCAGCAGAGTGTCATGAATCCTTGAAACATGCTATTGCACTGAACGTGATTGTCAAGGCCAACAATGTATTGACGATGCCCTGTAATTTAATGTAGCTGCAATAGTAGAGGACATACAAGATTTGACATTATGAGCTGGGTTTAATATAAAAATCAAAGGACCTAATTTGTTGGCAACCAAGGTGATATACAAGCATGTCTATTCCATATGGTTTATACAGAATGTAAAGGCTCAATGATGGTGCAACTTTAATTGAGCTACAGTCAATTTCTTGAGGAGTTAAATTTTAAAAGTATAATTATATGTAAATATAATATGTTAACCCTTAGCTTGTATGACCTTAGTAAGTTGCATTAATTTATTTAACTAAAGAACAATACGACGAGATCTAGAAGAAATAACAATGACATACCAGTGTGATCTCACTAGTGACGTCTGAATAGGATTGTGTAGAGTAGAGAGGTTGTTTCCAATATCACGAGATCTAGAACATGCTAAAGATACAATACGATTAGTTGTAGAAGTTCGACACTAGTGATATGTAAAATGGCGAGGTAGTAAAATAAAGGACAAAATATAACTATACCTCTTGACTTGAATGCTTTCATCAAAGATAGCTTGGCAAGACAAATGGGCCATAATGCATTTGTTGATATGTTGAGAGACACCTTGTGGTTGATCCAAGACTAGTCTACCATGTTGATCTTATGTTTCATCATAGACACACAGATGAATCACTAATAACTAAGTTACCAGGTTCAGACCAACCTACTGGATGTGAATATTGTAACTGCTCAACATTCATCAAGTATTTACTTCTATATGTTTGTATTTGTTAGTCGATTCCTGAAAATAATCAGCTCAACATTATTAAACTTAGTTACAGCTCCCATAAATATTTAAAAGATGTGTCTCTTTCTTAAAAGACCAAATAGTAATATCTAGTTATTTCAAGTTACTCAATAATTAGCTCGATACATATAAAAATCAGTAAGGTAAAAGATTCTATAGTAACTCATTGTGCAGTAGATACTTGCTTCAAAACATTTGGAAATGTTGTAGAATACAATGGGATAGATAGTCTACTAGTATAAGAAATCCAAAGCATTATCTTTTCTCCTCAACAATTCTTACTTAAGAGCTTTGTTTAATTTACAATTATAATGAACAACATGAAAAAGTAATTCATCAGCTAAGACTACAAGGTACAAACTAAAATATAGCACACTGCTACGCAACATTCAACTATGTTGTCCTGCCAACTCTTTATATAAAAAAAAAGTATATTCTCTTTAACCCAAACATACAATCTTAAATTTGTCCTATTACTTGGTATTTGAAAAAGGCAATTCAATGACAAAATTCTTACTTCCTAACCTTTTCGATCTTTTGCATTTTCAGCTCTATAATTGCTTGTGTCCCTAGCTCTGCCCCTACTCTATTTATGCAAAACACTAGATACCATAGTCGTAAAGCAACTATAATTACAACATAGTATAGTTTTGATCTTCCTCATACAACGTGCACACGAACACTGCCTCATCATTCTCCTTCTCTCAAATTTTTAATGTAAGAGTCGATTCGCATGTTATATATAATTAAAGTGAAAAACTAAAAATGTAACTTTTCTTGGGGTCTTTGAGTTCTCTTTCTTACGAATTAGGTCCAAAAATAAATCACCTCTTCAATTATATAGGCTACATATTTTACTGCCAAACAACACAACTATTTTCATGTCAACATGTCTTCTACATTGGCCAAGTTAAAGTCTCTATCAACTAATCTATGGATGCTGGAAAATATTTTGTGCTTCCCAAATGAAAAGAGATCCCAACATAACTACTTTAGATCCACTTTTCCTACTTAACTAAGCACATCAGTATTGATATAAATGCATTGTGCAGCCAATAAAGTAAAAGTTTTGGCTATTTGGCAATTTCCCTAAACGATTTAAAGTTGTAACTTCTTATTTCCCTCAATATGCCAGTTTTTCTACAAATTAAAATCCATCCAAAATATCCACCTCCACTTATCAAGAACTATTTCAAATCAGTGTCCATAATATATTTTTATCCTATTCATCAGCCCCAATTTCCACAAAATTTCTGTTGTGTGTTACTTCTTAGAATGCACTTTCTCTTCCACATTTAATAATAACTCACAATCCCATTAAAAGTTCTTTCATAAAATTTATATTTGTATACAAGGACTGCTATAATTCATTCAATAACAATGATGATGTACTCTTTCTTACCTATCATAACAGCTCTTGAGGTGAGAAAAAGTAAGGAATTTCAAGTGTCGTTAAGTAGAATTGGAACAAATGACTCTTATGGCTAATTGTAGGATTCTATTCCAAGCACAATCAATCATTAACTTTACAGATTTATCAATGTAAATGCATAGTTGATTCCACTATATTCTTGCGGGAGCAGCTTCGCCTTAACAAGAAATGTTGTGCTTTGAACAAAAAAGAGATAGAATAACGCTATAGAAAATAATTGAACACGCTAGTTAAAAGCAAGCTTGAATACATGTCTATTGCTGCTGCATTCCATTATTGTTTCAAGGGTTCTCAAGATCAATTATATAAGAGAAAAAATCAAATTGTATACAGGGTATAATTTTCTGATTGATCATCCTAGCTTTTCTATTGGCTAGATCTATTTTTTGTCTTTGTAATACTTTTACAATCTATATTTAACCACTCATATGGTGATTCCAAATCAACTAGGACTTAGACCCATAATGATAACCACAAGTTTATCATAGATAACAACAAAAGGAAAATAAAAATTTATACTATAGAATCTTTGGGAAAATACTAACCCATACCCTTAAACATGAACTTCCATCATCATCACCAAAGAAATTCATGAATCGCAACTAAAAATGGTACTCCACCTTAAAATGCATTTAATCAAATACCCTAATGTAAGTGGGAGCTTACCATAGTGAAATGAAGAAGTACATATATATGAAATCGATGATACGTAGATTACCTTCATTTTGAGAAATCGCTGATGCAACGGTCTGCGTCTCCAAAAATACCGAACGATTCAACAAATACTAAAGATCTAAGGATTCCTATATGGAAAAAAAGAACCACGATCTCATCCATGAATGGAACTTTCAAAGAGTAAATCATGGTTTAGAGACGCTAAGTGTTTAGATTAGGGTTTGAGAGAAGAAGATTTAGGGCTCGACTTTTCGATGGAAATTATTTTGTGAGGAAGCGTTCTTTGTGATGAAATAAAGTTATAGGTTCTTTTTTTTAAGCCAAAAGTCGAATGGGCCTTTTTTGTCCAGTCAATTTAGATTTAGGACCATATCTCAATTACTTTAGGACAATATTTTTTCCCTTCTCTAACTGATTAAGAATTAACCACCGGAAATAAATCTAGTCCTTTTTAGTATACTTTCAAAGACCAGTTTCTTAATTCGTCTCTATATTTTGGTCTCTAAAGAGCTATTTTCTTGTAGTGTCAAGCACTACTCTATTGTTGTCATCCTTACCTCAATAGAAATATTCCTTCAGCGACTCATAATCAATATAGTGATTCAGAACACCTCTTATGAATGCAGTGAATATGTCNTGAAATAAAGTTATAGGTTCTTTTTTTTTAAGCCAAAAGTCGAATGGGCCTTTTTTGTCCAGTCAATTTAGATTTAGGACCATATCTCAATTACTTTAGGACAATATTTTTTCCCTTCTCTAACTGATTAAGAATTAACCACCAGAAATAAATCTAGTCCTTATTAATATACTTTCAAAGACCAGTTTCTTAACTCGTCTCTATATTTTGGTCTCTAAAGAGCTATTTTCTTGTAGTGTCAAGCACTACTCTATTGTTGTCATCCTTACCTCAATAGAAATATTCCTTCAGCGACTCATAATCAATATAGTGATTCAGAACACCTCTTATGAATGCAGTGAATATGTCCTAAGAGCTACTTACAGACTCTCCAGGTAATGCTACAAAATTGTTGACCTTATCTTTGTGATTGAGCTTCTTGAACACTGGCTAATATCTTGCTAAGAACACATCCTTCATTTGGTCCCATGTATAGATTGAGTTATAAGAAAGCTCAGTGAACCATACTGCAACATCGCCTGTTAGTGATATAGGAAAAACTCGCAATGCGATGATATCCATATCCAAGTCTGGTTGACTTACACAACTCTTGCAAACCACCATTAGCTTGGCTATGTGAGCATGTTGGTCCTCCGATGGCAACCCCGAGAACAAGCCCCTCGATGTAAGCATCTGCATCAAGCTATTGGTCACTACAAATGTGAGCCCCGGAGGCAAAGGGGGTAGGACAAGAGGTCCATTAGAGTCAGTAATATTGATGTTGCCCCTATAGTTGTCATGCAGTCGTGGGCCTGGTGGACCGTGCACCTCCCAATTGATTTTCAACTGGAACCTGGTTGTCCCCACCAACTACCCTCGGAGGTTGCAACTCAACTTCATCACCTAGATTGCCTCCGATAGGATTAACTTGAACTCCTTGATTGTTCATTCTTCGCAAAGTTCGGTTCAACTCTGGATCGTAAGGAGTAAGTGGTTCACCCTGTCTCCGTGTACTTCGCATACACTAGAGTCAGAACCGGAGAGAGAAAAAACCAAAAAGAAAAAAGTAAAATTAGGAAATATTTGACTAAAGTTCAATAATGCAGTTAAAATAAATCTAAAAGTCAAATTCCCCGGCTGCGGTGCCAAAATTTGATACGCTCAAACTACACCTCCCAAAAGAAGCAAAACGATCGTTATCAAGTACGGAACCCAACTTGTAGGTTGGGGTCGATCCCACGAGGAAAATGGTCTAGACTTAACTTTAACCAACGATTATATTCGTTTAGTCAAATTACTTCTACAAACAAGTAATTAAAGTGGGGGGGGGGGGGGGGGGGNAGAATTCAGTAAGTAATCAGTAAATAAAAGTCAATTTTGGTTGTTATCATATCACCAAATCAGTTCCGTATCTATCCCAAGTTATATGTATTCTTTCATAGGCCAGGTCAATATCAAAAGTAACACACTTCATAACTCTAACCAAGTAAGCATCGATACTATTATAGTAGTCGTATCATGACCTTCTTTGATATACACAATCTATGAATTCGTAGTAGAAATTATAACCTCAATTGGTGCATCATTATTTCATCATTTTCTAAGCAGCCCATTCATGTTATGATAACCTAACTAATTGTAGTTTCAAAAGTTACAATATTCATTATCTAGCCATCTTTTTAATCATTCCACTTTCAATTGTTAAACCACTCTAAATATCGTATATACCACATAAGTACTATTCACTTTACTAGGGTAACTAACCTTACACAACTCCTTCAAATTGTTAAACATTCTAAATATAACCACACATCCTTTCCATAAGTATATTACTTCCACCTTAATATCAGATCTAACATTCAAACCATACACGACATCAACTACTCACGTGAGCAACTACGCACGAGTCATCATATAAGTGAGAGTGAATGGAATTAAGCGATAAGAATCAAAACCGGATAAAGTACGCACGATAGAGATCTAAGAAGTGAAGATTTTTCCTAAAAGTTACTATAGCCTCTCGAAGATAAGTACAGACTTCTTCGTACCAATCCTCGAAACTCTACTTAGATTGAGCTTGTACACACGTGATACCTATGAACTTGGGGCTCTAATACCATTTTGTCACGACCCAAAAATGGACGTGATGGCACTCGTTTTATCCCACTAAGACAAATCAGCCTAAAACTCAAACATTACAATAAAAATGCAGAAATTTTATAATCAACTCAAAAATATCTCCAAAATCTGGTTGTCACGTGTACAAGCCTCTAAAGTATTACAATTGATTAAAAAGAAAAACACCACTCTCAAAAGACCTTGTTCACCCTCGAAATGGTACATCCTATTGAATTTCATATTCTTTCCCAATTCACATAACACTTGTCACAACCGTGTCTCAGAACAATGCAAATGACATGTTAACACAAATAATGAAGAGATGACCATTTTCATAACATTGCACAATTCACCACAACACAATCATGATACAACATCAACAATGATTCAACAAGTCTTTCAAACCACTAGCAATTCTGAACACATCACACACAAACCATTATCACATTGCCCTTTTATTATCCCTTCTTCATCATTACAATTAATCAATGTGGACAAGTCAATCCATCACCAAGCCTCATTACCCCCAAACACATATTACAAGGAAATACATGAATTCCATACACTTAACAAGGGTTTAGAAATTCACTTGCCTCAAATAGTCGAACAATCACTCTAGGACTTGAGTCTTCCTCTTTCATTAGACTTCCAAATAAATGCAACCTATTCAAATAAGTAATCACAATAAGGTTTCAAAATTTACAACATCCATACCGCTATATGTCTAGCTTAGACCCAAATTTATAATCAATCTCCTTTTCTTCCTAACATGTTAACTCTCATGTTTTTCAAAATTTCAAGCCTAGGGTTTAGTTTCAATATTTTCCAATACCATAAATTTAACGATCTTCATATAACACAATACATCTACTATTTAAATATATATATACCAATATATCAAAACTTTAATCATAATATGATAACAATAAGAAAATTCAAAGAAACAACGAAGTCCAGTAACATGCAAAATCACGTCAATCATTACAACATTATTTCCCAGCAACACCCTCTTTCTCAATTCCAAAATTACTTTATACAAATATACAAATTTCCAATTTTCTCATTCCAAACCCACTTTTACCATTTTTCCTCTTCAAAAGCCAACATTAAGTAATATTAACAACTACGCTTACATATTAATCAAAAAGAGATACTTATCACTGCCAATTATTTCCCATTCCAAATCATTTTCTCCCTAAATCCAAAAAAATACCACAATAGGCTTACTGCATTTCAATTTGCAAATTACTTTCTTCTCCACCAATGACTAAAATTCCATGCGATGCAAACATATTCCACTATATATATACATACATATAAAAAAAAAAAAGAATAATTGTATTAATTAAGAAATTGTGAATAGCTATTACCTGAAGCAATTTGTTCCACTCATTAGCGCCGCATAGGGTTTCTCCCTATTCTCGTTATTTTTTTTTCTCGGATGCGTGAACTGCTGCTGTTCACAACAGCCAGCAACATTTGCCCTTTTATTTTTTATTTTTTTATTTTTTTATTTTCCTTTTCTATTATTATTAGCAACAAAATAATCTTTTATTAAATCTGAAAATCATATCACTCATTCTTATAAATCGTAAATTATTTATAAAAGCTACTAAAAAGGGTTAATATAAAAATAATGATTAAAATTTGATCACATGAGTGGATAACTAAGACGTTAAGGAGACCGTACAACTTTACGGAATCAAATTTGGGCGAGTAGAACTCCCGAAATTGATCTTGGCGTGAAAGCATAGTTTCTGAACGTCAAGGGTGTAAGGTGTGTTGTGAAAGGGGAGCTTAGAAATCAAATTCTAACTTTCTGTCTCCGTGCAAGTCGCCAAAGCGGCGTTAGTTCTGCTAGAGCGGGGCCACTGTGGTGGGTTGGGTCCCGCTATGGCAGGACAGTTGCGACTCAATTCAGGGAAAACTCCAAATTCGTTATTTTCTTCAAGCCTTCGTTCTTGAGAGCTATAGAGACAACCCAGGGCTATTTCTTGACGGATTCTCATGATTTCTAGCGCAAAAGGTAAGATTATTACTCCCCTAATCCATTTTTCGATCCATAGAACTTAGATTCTTAGGTAATTATCATTGGGAGAGGGTTTTGGCCTAAAGTTCATGGTGGGAAAAGCCCTAATTGAATAATAGGATCTTGGAATGGCATGGATTTATATATTGGTTATTTTCTGAGTAAATTAGGCCTTATTTATTAATCATTGCATTAAATTACTTGTTTTAGACCAAGAACAAGCGGAAAGAATTTGGAAAGGGAATGTTCAAGTGTCTTGGGAGGATTTGAGCTTGGTTTTGAGGTAGGTGACAGTTTGATCTCTTATTTATGTGATATATGCCGATTGATTGCTACATTGTATGCATACATGTGTGTGAATCGAACCTAATGAAATGATGATGTGTGAACAATACATGCCATGAACCTGTTACTTGATTGTATGATTTGAGTATTGTTCATTATGGATGTGATTGTGATTATGGTTGTGCTGATTAGATTAGGTGTCATGTTCCGACACATACATTGGATCAGGTGTCACGTTCTAACATATACATTGGATCGGGTGTTACGTTTCAACACTTGTATTGGACCGGTGTCACGTTCTAACACATATATTGGATCGGGTGTCAAGTTCTGAAACATACTATGGATAATGTGTCACGTTTTGACACACTAACAGTTTGGGTATGGGTTCAATGAGAGAACAACTTGTGATTGTTTTGTTTATATATACTTGTCGTTGATAATGGAAGATTGTATGTTGCTCTGAAATGATAACTGAATTGTATTCTATATATGTGTTCTTACTCAGTTGTGATTGTTCGTTGTACATTTTGCTTATGGGAATAGACGTGCGATCCTACCTGGACATTGTGGTTGTGTACTGATACTGCACTTGCTCTTTCTTTGTTGAGTACAGGGAATCTTCAGGCGGCTACTGACAGACCTCATTTAGGAGATCACTAGACCGAATTCAAGAGTGAGCCAGTTCTTCCGGGCCGTCATGTGTTCTCTTTTGTTTAGTCCATTCTTTTTGGACGCAGACATCTATTAGGCTGTTATTTTTAGTTTACGAAGTCGCACCACTCTTCCTTAGACTTGGTTGATCATTAGAGTTTTGGTACATTGACTTTGTGGTTCTAGGAGTTGTTTTTCGCAAATGTTTGGTAGTTGTTTTGTTGAACTTTCAGAGTTTATGGGAACTCCATTTTTCTTAGATATCTAAACTTGCTTCTATATCTTTAAATGTTTAGTTTATCGTTGAGTTTCTTAGTTGGGTTGTAGTAATAGTTCTCCGACCGGAGGGTTAGTGTGGGTGCCAATCACGACGGTCTTGGTCTTGACAAAGTTTTTATCAGAGCCCTAGGTTCGTTGATCTCATTGTACCTAAACGAGTCTAGTAGAATCTTATGGAACGGTACGAAGACGTCTGCACTTTTCTTTGAGTGGCTATAAGACTTTAGGAAAACTCATGCCTTTCTTTCTTCGTGTTATTACTTGAATCAAATTGGTATCTGGGTGATACACATTAGTATCTTTCCTCTTTTACTCTGTGGTCAGAACTAGAGCAACAAAAGTGGTAACGCCAACACTAGCAAGAGAGGATGCGTCCTTCCAAATAAGCATATTTCCCTGATTCAATGTGGGCATATAATGACTAGTGACAAACATGAGGGCTTTATTAGGTTCTTATTGTTGAAACCTTCATTCTTCATGGGTACTGAATCCGAAGGTTCTTATGATTTTCTTGTTGATTGTCATGACCTGCTTCATAAGATGGATAAGGTAGAGTGATTTAGAGTTTATACTGGTTCAAGGGAGACACCAAAATGTGGTGGTGGTCTCATGTTGAGTGTTGACTAGTAAATGCACTAATCATGACTTGGTAAACATTTTATAGCTTTCAATATGGAGAAGTATATACCCTGAACTTTGAGGGATAGGAGGACAGATGAGTTCCTTAATATAGAGCAACATAATATAATTATTGCAGCCTTTAAGACAAAAGTTTATGTTTTATCCAAATATGGTACTCCACTTTGCTTCAATCTAAAAGAGCAAATTCGTTGTTTATGAAGGGATTAAGGTCAGATTTGTAGATTCAGTCTTATAGGTAGCTTCTTTACCAAAATCTTTACAGGAAGTGGTTGATTTTGTGACGGAGGTAGAAGGGGGTAAAGTCAGAAGACTTTGCCAAGGTACTAACATTCAAGAAGTTTTTTTAAGGGAAGGCTAGATAATGAACACCATTACTTTGGAAAATGCCTTTAGTATTGTTGCCACAACATGTATGGGTTGCTTAGTAAATGATTAAATTATGTTGCGACAATTGAAGTTACAATATCTATTGTGATTTCTTAGATTGAATGTATATCAAAGAGATTCATGACACGACTACTACAATAGTAGTGATGCTTACTTGGCTAAGTTATTAAGTGTGTTAAAATTATGGAGAACATGTGCATATGAGGAGGAAATAAGTGAGGCCGTGGAGGCTGAAAAAATGGTAATGCAGGTAGGGAAGCAGTGCCGTCAGGCAAGGACGTGGCCCGTCAAGATGACAGGGCTCAGTTTTATGACTTTCCTGGCAAGAACAAGGCTAAGGTGTCTGATGTAGTTGTCACAAGTGTTATTCTTGTCTATGATCGAATGGTACTGTGTTGTTTGATCCGGGTTCTACATATTCATATATGTCAATTAAGTGTGCCTCAGAATTTGATGCGGTTTGTGATGTGCTTGATGCCCCCATCCATGTTTCTACCCAGTTGGAGAATCAACCATAGTCACCAAGTATAACATGCTTGTCCTGTTTTGTTTATGGGTTTTCAGACTTGGGCTGATTTGGTTATTTTGGATATAACTTACTTTGATATAATCTTAGGCATGACTTGGTTATCCCCCTATTATGTTGTGCTTAATTATAATGCTAAATCTACGACTCTAGAGATCCGGGTAGGGAAAAGTTAGAGTGGGAAAGGGTGTACAAGCCTAAGCCAGCTAAGGTCATATTTTTCGTACAGGCTAGAAAACTGGTGGGGCAGGGGTGTTTGGCATTTTTGGCTCATATTCAGGAGGTTGATGTTGAGCCTCCCTCTATTGAGTCAATTCCTGTAGTGTCTGAATTCAAGGAAGTGTTTCCAACCGATTTGCCTAGTATGCCTCCAGATAGAGATATAGATTTATGTATTGACTTGGAACCTGACACTCACCCTATTTCCATTCCTCCTTATCGCATGGCTCCGGCAAAACTGAGAGAGCTTAAAGCCCAAATCCAAGACCTTTTTTCTAAAGATTTCATTCATCCTAATGCTTCCCCGTGAGTGCTCCGGTCTTGTTTGTTAAGAAAAAGGATAGTAGTATGAGGACTGGTGATTTTATCTTAAGTCACAAAGGAGTGGATTGATATCGAAATGACAAGCTTATGGATAAAGAAAGTCCCATTAAGTATACTTGGGTGAAGAAAATTGAAGATTTTAGTAAGAAACTGCGTATAAAAATTGGGTTAGTCCTTTGAATTTGATGAGTATATCTAAGTTTGAGGTGTCATGTTTATGAAAAGGTTGACTTCACAGTGATACTCAGGGCAGACTGAGAATAATGGTAATAAGAGTTCGTGATGGATCATGATGGGACGCAACTATATAATAAGATTGTGGTTAAGTGAATCTTGTATAGTAATTACGACTCGCGAGTATCTAAGGTTGTGATTTTCTAATATTTGGTGAGTAACATGGTTGTATTGAATGTTTTAAGATATGGTGGGACACCACTCGAATAGAATTTAAAAGATCTAGAGTAATAACGAAGAAAAATAGTAGGATGTAGTGCAACCTTTAGAGATAGGCGAGAGCAAGAATATTTTATTTGATTGCAAAGGCTAAAGAGGTATCTTTAGAGGGGTAGATAATTGGGTTCACAAACGCATGATTTCATTCGTTTTGTTGTGGCTATGGTAATAGTAGCACAGGTCCATCAGATTGGTTAAAAACTATTGAAAAAGACATGAGAAAGAAGTGTACTGACAATAGCTCGAGTGTGATGATAAGTGCTTTGTTTTAATTTTGAGTTTAGTAATGAGTATGATTTAATTTTTAGAAAAAGATATTGTAAGATGGATGGAGATGAGATCAATGATAAGAGGAGATCCATGAATTCATAAAAAACATCAAAGTACAAGCTAATGTTGATAGATAAGGGTATTGTGTTATATGGTTGAATTTACAATTCAGATTATCATTGTAACTCTACATTCGTGGTGATATATTTTATCAAGCTATGAATTGGTAAGGTGAGAAATGATCAATTGTGTAACGACCCTCTTAGTCGTTTTATGAATTCATAATTAGATCTCCCATTCATTACTAGATTTCCCTAGACCTCACCTGCCTCAAATTTCGTCCAAACCTGGACTAGGCTACAATTTTCTAAGTAAGTGCTCAGATGTTTTCATGCCCAAATTCTTTCCCAATTGGATTTTCAATGAATTTTCATTCAAGTTTTCATTTCTTTTAATTAAAATTGAAAATAAAACTTAAACGTAATCATTTAATTTATAGTTAAAAGCTTGAAACATAAAAGTAATTTTATTCTAAGCTGAATTTTCTCCTCTCTCTCTCTACTTTGTTCATTTATTTTGTATTAATTTTTTAAAAAAAATTGGGGGTAAGGGAAGAGTATTAAAATGTGGGGAATCGAACCCTCAGGTAGCCAACAAACTAAGCTACTAAGATTCCTCACTTCATACTAAATTAAAACAAACATTAAAGTTAAATATTATGCAGTTTTATTTTTAAAATTTTGGTACACTTATTCATAAAAAACAATTATTAATATTACAGAGTTCGATTTAAAAAACTTCAGTGCACCCATTTTTTTTTAAAAAAATTCTTATATAATGCGTGAATATCGTTCTTGAAATTTTTCGTCCCGCCACAACATTATAAAATATTTGAGGAAGAAAAAAAGAAGATAAATCTCAAATATTTGGACAACGATTTGTGAGCTTAACAATTCAAGTTTTATAGAGTGGAGACTGAAGAAGAATAGATCCACAAAGAAAAAACTAAAATGAAGCCCTGAATCGCAAGAATTGATCATTCTTTTGATTTCATTTTAATGACCATCTATTGACTTCACAAGTTGACAAAATCTACTATATGACATGAATCAATGGAGGAAATTACATTTAGTAGAAATAGGAAGATGCTTTTTTTTGTTCATAAAGGTTACTCGCTTCGAAATTATAGTAATCGACTCAAGGCTAAGTAGGTGTAACATCAATAATGCTATCACGTCAAAAGACTGAATCATGATTTGCTTGACAAATTCCTTAACTATCTGATTTTGGGTTGTTTTTGCATTTTTTTAAAGGATTACTTATGAAATTTATAACTAACTAGTTTTCGAACACGTGCGTTGCACGTGTATTCCGTGATAATTAGTATAATAATTTTTAAATACTATAATAAGTTTGTGATGTGTTACATTGAATTTAAAAAGAAAAAAAATACAAGCTCAAATGAAATGCCAAATATCTAAAAAAAAAGGAGATAGTTAAAACTTGAATTCTAAAAAAGTTGGTTAGACCATTTTTAAAGGTAGAATTATTTCAATATTTATAATTTGTATATGTGTGTGTGTGTGTGTGAGTGAGTGAGTGAGTGTTGGTGTGTGTGTGTGTGTGTGGTGTGTGTGCGCGCGCGTGTGCGTGCGCGCGTGTGCGTGCGCGCGTGTGTGTGTGCACGCGCGTTTGTGTGTGCGCGCGTGTGTGTGCGTGTGTGTGTGCGCGCACGCATGTGTGTTTGTGTGTGTGTGCGTACGTGCGTGCGTGTACATGTACGTGTGTGTGCACGTGAGTGTGCGAGCTTGTGCCTGTGGAGTTAAAGTCACTTTTTTGGGGATGGCCAAATAAATTGAAACGATTAGAGAGAAAAAAAGTGATTGCATCATGATCTACAAAATGATAAATAAAGATATATATCAAAAAGTCAACCTAAGGGAAACAAACAAGGGAATGGGTAGCTTCTAACAATATAATCAAAATTATCAAATTCGCAAAAACATAATTCTAATAATTTGTAATTTATATAATCAATTATACATTACAAAATTAGAAAAATAAAATTAAAGGTAAAATCGCATCTTCGATTAGTGGAGTTTCAGGATCAACCACATCTTTTCCCATAATCACTACATGGACAATGGAAATTTTCACAAACAAGACTTGGAGATTTACAATGGGCATTAATTGTTACTCTATGTTAGATCTCCGTTCATCAACACTTAATGATTTCTATGACCTTCAAATTTACTATATGCGGATGTGGATTTGTTTAATTTATATATCCATTTTCATATCCTTAGGATCAATTCAAGTTAGAATTCACATGACCTAGATTTGAATCCGGTTGGCCTTCTAATATTTTACTTTTTCAAAGCCTAAAAAGAACTTACAGAAATTATAAATATAACTAATTTAAGAAATTAAAGAAATCAACATGATGATGGAGTTACAGTATGCTGAAGGTGGCTAAGAAACACCGTTCATTACAAAATTATATATATTTAGGTATATTTTTACCTAAAATTGTTGATTGTCATATTTTGGACACCCTTGAAATAATGAGGTTGTGCGGCCCGATCATCTAAAGCTTTCTAGTATCGCCCAAACACTTTGTGGGCTTAGGTTCGAATCCATGTACTTATTGGTAGTAACAACTTTTTATTATATTTAAAAAAAAACTCCTATTTTATTGCGAGAAGAATAAATTGTTTACTTCATCCTTTAATTGTCTAAGAATGATTAAATTACTTTCTAAATTATAGCTTAAAAAAAAATTAATTATTCAAATATTGTTTATCAAAATAATTCTTAATTAGAAACCTACACCTCAAAAATTTAAGAAATGAAAATTGAAAGTTAGTGGACAACTAGATTTCAATGAATTTGATTTTGACTTTTCATTAAAATTGAAAATCAAACTTAAACATATTTAATTAATTCAAACTAATAAAGTAAATTCTAAAACAATGCTGCTAAAAGAGAACAAAAAAGACCTCGTTTGTTTCTGCTCTCTAATTTTTCATGTCTCATTCTTATTGTTGTCGAACTGTGATGACCAAAGGTCGGTGAAAGCCCCTCTCTCTCTCTATCGCGCTCTCTCTCTCTTTTGTTCATTCACTTTATATTAAATTTAATAAAAACATTAAAGTTAAATATTATGCAATTTAATCTCAAAAATTTTAGTACATTTACTCACAAAAAAATTATTATATTATCTAGTTCGATTTTTAAATTTTCATTGCACCCATTTGTCAAAATGATATTTGCTTATGTAATGCTTGAATATCCTTCGTGAATTTTTTTGCTACACGACAACATCATGAAATATTTAAAGCAAGAAAAAAAAGAAAAATCCCAATGATTTTGATAACCATTTATGAGCTTTGACAATTTTAATTTTGTATTGTGGAAAAGAATAGACCATCAATGAAAAACTAAAATGAAGCTTTGAATCGCAAGGATTGATTATTCTTTTGATTTTATTTTAATGAACCATATATTGGCTTTCCAAGTTCACAAAGTCTACTATATTCGTATGAATCAATGGAGGAAATTGCCATTAGGATAAATAAGATGAAGTTATCATTATCTTATAAAGGCTGAGTAGGTGTAATTTCAAAAACGCCCTCAAGTAAAAAGATTTAATCATCCTTTGCTTAACTAATTCCTTAAGTATGTAATTTTGGGATTGTTATTACATTTGTTTAAAGGGATATTTATGAGCTTTAGTAATAAATTAGTTTTTAGACACGTGTGTTACATGTGTATTTCGTGCTAATTAGTATAAATATTTTTAAAATTGTTTAATTAGTGTGATGTATTTGAAGAGAAAAATACAAGCTCAGATCGATCAATAAAGAACATAGAGCACTATTTTTAATTAATGAATCCGCACAAAATAGATGATATTTTCAAAAAAAATCAAAGCAACATAATCAATTGTTATATTCTATATATTATCACTCCTAGTTTTTTTGTTTGGGCAAAGTACGATAATATTAAAAATGGTGGATCGTTTCAAGAATATACTAAAAGGTGTTGTTATATTACTTAAATATTTTCATTTGCATTTCTACAATTGTCACGACCCAACCCGTCGTGATTGACAACCCACACTAACCCTCTAGTGGAAGAACCATTAATATTAATCAGGTAACCCAAGAACTAAACATTTAAAGATACGGAAGCAAGTTTAAATGCAAAACTAAAGTGGAGTTCCAATAAAATCCGAAAGTCTAACAACTCGTTACTAAAACATTACGAAAAATACCCCTAGAATCTGAAAGTCAATGTACCAAAACTATAAAGTTCAACCATTATAAGCAAAGGGGGTGCAACCCCAAAACTAAACAAACGAATATCTAACTAGAAAGTTTGAGTCCGAAAAGAGTGGACTAAACATAGAGAACTCATGGCAGCCTAAAAGAGTTGGGTCACCCTTGAATTCGATCTCGATCAGTGATCTCCTAAATGAGGTCTTTCAGTAGTCGCCTGAAGATGCCCTATACTCAACAATGAAAGAGTAAGTGCAGTATCAGTACACAACAACAGTGTACTGGTAGGATCACGCGGCTATTCCAGTAAGTGAAACATATACAAGCACTCATAACAAAGTAAACATGCATATACAGAATATAAACACATATACCGATTAGCAACCATGAACAACTTACAATTCCACATTCTCTTTAACAAGTCATTATGAAAATTCAATGGTCCTCTCATGGAACCTATACCCAAACTATTAGTGCATCGAAACGTGGTACCCGATCCAAATTAGTGTGCCGAAACATGACACCCAATCAAATATGTATGTTGGTACGTGACATCCGATCCCAGTTAGTGTGTTGGAACGTAACACTCGATCCATTCAACAAGCAACAATCACAATCACAATGAACATTCTCATAATCATACAATCAAGTGTTGATTCATGGCATACAATCATTCATTCACACTCATTTGCATTAGGTGTGATCAATTGTGCATCAATTCGCATACATACATACATTATAATGAAGCAATTACTAACATACATCACACAAACAAGAAATCAAACCATCACCTACCTCGAAACCAAGCTTGAATACTTATAAGAAACTTGATTCTTTCATTTCCGAATTCTTTTCGCTTGTTCTAGAACTACAAACAATTAATATAGACAAGGATCAATAATCAAAGGTTTAATTTACCCGAATTATATAAACCCAATATCCAAGACCAACCCCATGATCCTAAGGTGCAGTTAGGGCTTTTTCCCACCATCTAATTCAGCTAAAAAACCCTCCCCCAATATTAATTAACCAAGAATCTAACTTCTACGGATCGAAAAATGGATTAGGGGAGTAAAAGTCTTACCTTTAATGCTAGAAGAGGTGGGAAAATGTCAAGAACTTACCCTGGTTCGTCTCCTAGCTCTCAAGAACGAAAATTGTAGAATAATAACAATTTTGGGGTTTAATTCTGACTTAAGTCGCGGCTGGCCCGCCATAACGGGACCCAACCTATCACAACAGCCCCGCCTTGGCGGAATAAATCCCACCCTGGCGCCTTGTGCAAAGACAGCACATCAAAATTAGAGTTTCAAACCCCCATTTCACAACACACCTCCAAGCCATGATGCTAAGGAACTACATGCTCATGCTAAGATCAATTTCGGAAGTTCTACTCGCCTGAATTCGATTTCATAATGTCGGAAGGGTTTCTTAACATCTTAGCTATCCACTCATGTAATCAAACTCATTATTAAATCTCTCATTCAGTACCATATTTCCCTAGACTCGCACGACTCTGATTTGTTCAAATCTGGACCAGCCTAGGAAATCCCAAGTTACTACAAAAAGTTTTTCCGGCCCCAATTCTTTCCCATTGGTTTTTCCATAACGACGGGATCATGTCATTACAATATATACCAATTTACCCATCACTCATCCCCGAGTGATCAACTAGGAAAGACTAACTAAAGTAAGGGTAGATTAGTACCTGAATCGTTGAATATCTGGGGATACTTGTCTCGCATGTCCTTGTTGGTTTTCCAAGTAGCTTCCTCAACTAGACGATGCTTCCATTGAACTTTCACGGACTTAATCTCCTTGGTCCTCAACTTTCAGACATCACGATCAAGAATTGAAATCGCTTCCTCCTCATACTAAAGGTTTTTTTCTAACAACACTGAGTCACACTTTATGATGTATTCCCCATCCCCATGGTACTTCTTCAACATGGACACATGAAACACTGGATGAACTCCAGATAAGCTAGGTGGTAAGGCCAATCTATAAGCCACTAGCCCTACAAAGTCAAGAATCTCAAATGGACCAATGTATCGAGGACTAAGGTTGCCCTTTTTGCCAAATCTCATCGCCCCTTTAATAGGTGATACTTTAAGGAGAATTTTCTCACTAGTATGAAATGTCATGTCTCTTACCTTATGGACTATATACTCCTTTTGTCGACTTTATCCTGCTAGGGGCTTAACTTGGATTCTTCTTACCTTATCATAAGCATCCTTCACCAAGTTTACCCCTAACGGTTTCACATCTCCAGCCTCAAACCATCCTATGGGTGATCTACATCCCCTCCCATAAAGTGCCTCGAACGGTACCACGTCAATGCTTGAGTGGTAACTGGTANGACTACATACTCCTTCTGTCGACTTTATCCTGCTAGGAGCTTAACTTGGATTCTTCTTACCTTATCATGAGCATCCTTCACCAAGTTTACCCCCAACGATTTCACATCTCCAGCCTCAAACCATCCTATGGGTGATCTACATCCCCTCCCATAAAGTGCCTCGAACGGTACCACGTCAATGCTTGAGTGGTAATTGGTACTATAGGACAACTCACACAACGGTAAGAACTTATCCCACTGTCCTCTAAAGTCAATCACACATTCCCTTAACATGTACTCTAACACTTGAATAGTCATCTATGACTGCCCGTCCGTTTACGGATGAAAGGTTGTTCTAAAGGTGAGTTGAGTGCCCAATTCATCATGTAATCTCCTCTAAAACTTGGATGTGAACTACGTACCACGGTCTAAGATGATAGAAAGGGGCACCCCGTGCAGCCTCACTATCTCTTTCACATACACCTTAGCCAATGGCTGAGCGTTATAGTCGATTCTGACTGGAATAAAATGGGCTGACTTAGTCAATCTGTCAACCACTACCCAAATAGAATCAAACTTCCCCAAAGTCTTGGGGAGACTAACCACAAAATCCATAGGTATCATTTCCCACTTCCATTCCGAAATTGGCATTCTCTGAAGCAAATCTACAGGTCTTTTATGTTCGTACTTTACTTAGTGATAGTTTTGGCACTTAGCCACAAACTCATCTATGTCTTTCTTCATTCCAGGCCACCAATAAAGTCGCTTCAAGTCTCAGTACATCTTGGTCACACCAAGATGAATAGAATACCGCAAACCATGAGCTTCTATCAATAATTTCTGAATCAAGTCATTAATTCAAGGAACACAGATCCTTCTTTTAAAGCTTAGCACGCCCCCCACATCTAAAGTCATATTATGTGCCTTGCTAGACATCGTCTTCCTTCTTAGCTCATTCAAAGTCTCATCTTCAAATTGTTTGGCCTTGATCTCCTCAATAAACGTAGCCCTCATCTCAATGCTAGCTAACACCCCACATTTTTATTTAGATGCCCAACTGCATGAACCTAGATTCCAATGTTTGAATTTCCTTAGCCAAAGGTCGCTTTGATACACTGAAGCAAGCTAAACTACCCATACTCACCGATTTTTGACTTGGTACATCTACCACTATATTAGCCTTACCCGAATGATATTGGACGGTCACATCATAATCCTTGAGTAACTCCATCCACATTCACTATCTCAAATTCAGATCCTTTTGAGTGAATACATGTTGTAGACAACGATGAGCAGTAAACACCTCACACTTGACACCATAGACATAATGCCGCCAAATCTTAAGAGCAAATACTACCGCTGCCACCTCTAAATAATGTGTTGGGTAATTCTTCTCATACACCTTCAACTGCCACGATGCATAAGCTATAACATTTTTTTACTGCATCAACAGAACACCCAAACCCGAATGTGAAGCATCACAATAAACAATGAAATCCTTACCTTCCACCGGTTTCACCAGCATACGTGTTGTGGTAAAAAATTCTTGAGCTTTTAAAAGCTCTCTTCACACTTTTCAATCTATTAAAAAGGCATCTCCTTTTTGGTCAACCTTGTCAAATGCGTGGCGATAGAAGTAAAATTCTTCACCAACCTACGATAGTAGCTACCGAGCCTCACAAAACTTCTAACTTTAGTCACAGAGCTAGGCCGGACCCAATTCTTAACCGCTTCAATCTTTTGGGGATCTACCATCACCCTTTCTCTTGAAACTACATGTCCCAAAAAGGCAACTAAATCCAACCAAAACTCACACATCGAAAATTTGGCGTATTAATTTTGTCTCTCAAGAACACCCAGAACAATACGAAGATGGTCGGCATGTTCTTCCTTACTCTTTGAATAGACCAAAATGTCATCAATGAAAACAATAACAAGCGAATCCAGGAATTTTTTGAACACACCATTCATCAAACTCATGAAAGTTTCAGTCGCATTTGTCAACCCAAACGACATCACTAGAAACTCATAGTGCTCATAGCGGGTACTGAATGTCGTCTTTGGTACATCCTCATGTCTAATCTTTAACTAATGGTAAGGAGACCTTAGGTCAATCTTAGAGAAAACTAATGCACGTTGAAACTGGTCAAATAGATCATCTATCAGAGGCAACGTATAGTTATTTTGAATGGTGACCCTATTAAATTGTCGATAGTCTATGCATATTCTCATACTACCATCCTTTTTCTTAACAAACAAAACAGGCGCACCCAAAGAGGAAGCACTAGGACAGATGAAGCCTTTACCCAGAAGGTCCTGAATTTGAGTCTTAAGCTCTCTTAACTCCGCCGAAGCCATGCGATAAGGAAAAATAGAGATGGGACGGGTACTAGGTTCCAAATCAATGCAAATATCTATATCTCTATCCGGAGGCATACCAGGTAAGTCAATAGGATACAGTTCTCTAAATTCTGACACCACAAAAATAGACTCAATAGAGGGAGACTCACCCTCAACATCCCAAATATGAGCCAAATATGCACAAACAACCCTACCCCACCAGTTTCCTAGCCCGAATGGAGGAGGATATGACCTTAGCTAACTTAGGTTTGTACACCCCTTCCCACTCTAACTTTTTCCTACCCGAAATCTCTAGAGTCACAGACTTAGTGTTACAATTTAACACATCATAATAGGGGGACAACCAAGTCATGCCTAAGATTAGATCAAAGTCAGTCAAATCCAAAATAACTAAATCAGCCCATGTTTGGAAACCTATAAACATAACAGAACAAGCATGATAAACATGGGTGACTATAACAAACTCTCCAATAGGGATAGAAACATGGATGGGGGCATCAAGTTGTCATGACCTAGGGGTAAACACTAGAAGTAACATGGCATACTTGACCCCGAAGAGGTCTCACACAAGCCCTTAGCATATCATAACATAAGATAATAGATAAGTACACAAATGTTTAAAACTTTATTCATACAATCGAAGTCTTTTCAAAAGCAAGCGAAAGTCTTACTACACTTTGTCTCAAACCATCTAAACTCAAATTTTGAATAAGCCCTTTGGGACACTGCCCATACAATAGACTCAAAACATGGAAATAAAAGACATAAAAGGAATAGTGGCTTTGTCCTCGAAACTATGAGGACTCAAAAATGGAACTCAAATCACCGAACCCTACATTTGATAAGAATATAGGCAAAGTATGCATTAGTACAAAATGTACTAAATATGATATCTAGCATAACACAGGGGTTAGCCAAGATAGAACAGAAGTCATAAGCATACGAGAGAATAACATAATCATAAGCATAATATCCAATATAGGCACAATGTAAGCATTAGTCATCATAAAGCATAGTCCATATACATAGTCAATACATAAACCTTCACATCATAAGAAAGCCACTTCCTAAGTAACCTCCAATTAAACTTGTGCAATGTATGGATAGGATCCCATAATCCCATACATGCTAAGTATCTCCTTTGGTCATCATATTCATACTTACCATCTTAGGATCTCATCTTTAGCTTATTTTCATAACCAAGGGAATCTCTCACCTTTAGTCAATCATAACATAACAAGGAAGGCAACTATAGCACAATCCTATCTAAGTATACATCACATAAGAGAAACACTTCATGAGTCACCTCAAGGCAAGCTTGTGCCATGCATAAACAAGACCCCAGAATCCCACTCATGCTAAGCTAGACACTCTAGGCTCTTCATTCATGTTTATCATTTCTTTTTCTCATAGACAAGAGGAATCACCTCTAGTCATGCATGTATTAGAGGGGCCTACCAAGCTACAATCCAAACTAGTCATTCTCATGTTCATAAATGCAAGGGGAATCACCTCAAGGCATACATGTTTGGCTCATCATAAAGGACAAGGGTAATCACCTCAAGTCATACATATCATGGAATTATAAAGACAAGGGTAATCACCACAAGTCATACAAATTGATGAATCATAGGTATTCGCCTCTATGTTCATTTTAATGGGATTTAGGTATTAACCTCCATATCCACATCATCATATGAGGATTATAGGTAATCGCCTCCATGCTCAACATAAAGGCTAATGGGTAATCACCACTTGCTGTGGGAGTCATACATATATAAAAGGGTAATCACCTCACACTCCCCATATCATGGCATGGGTAATAACCTCATGTTTAACTAATTAGGAATAAGGGAAGTCACCTCACATTCCTATCATGTAAAGGTCTTTTAGGGGAATCACCACAAACCTCATCACATTTCATAGCTCTTGGACTTAGATTCATTTTAGGTGAGAATAGCCTTTCAATCTAGAATCATTCTAAGTGAGAGAATCTTTCATAACATATCATATTCATGCATAATACCATATCTAGAATTCTACATTGACATGGATATCATCATGAATCAAGTGATTCTATCACTTCCTACCGTCTATCATTCATAAGGTGGATTAAGTAGGTACAGATCATTCATCACAATTTTATTCATTAGCCTTCTATTCTGATATAGATTTTACTCTCAAAGCATTGGCATACATAGTTCATCATATTGGCTTTACTCTCACAACCCTAGTGATTAACATTCATGACTACACTCCTTACACTCGAAGTTTTAATTCTTACAATCATCATTCATACCTAGATTTCAAGGCATTTTAATCACATTCTTTATTATCAAGTGATTCTAGTCATAATTTATCATAAAGGCTCAATATCATTAATTACTAGTCAAGATCTATCATATAATCTTTAATCTAATTTAATTCATGTTTACATACTTCTATTCTTGATCAATTGCTATACATGTCATCAATTTTAAAAGATAAACTCTAAGTCTTCAATTTCCCTTCACAAGGCATAAACCCACATTACTTCAAATTCATCAATTAAACTAGGGTTAGCCATGGAAAACATAAAATATCATCATAATAACATAATTCAATAATAAATCAATCAAAAACACGTACTATCCGTTCAATTGGAATCATACTCAACTTAACCCACCATATTGGAAGGAACCCTAACTTGAATTGGGAATTTCATCTTCACAATTGGGGGAAATCTAAGGAGCTCCATGGATGGAAAAATCCATGGAGAACAAACTAGCATACCTTGATTATAAGTCCCTCATAATGTTTGCAACAATGGATGAAGTTGACCGAGCTTGACCTTCTCTTCTTCTTCTTCTTCTTCTTCTTCTTCTTGAGGTTTCTAGAGAGAGGATTTTTGAGAAGATGAACTTTGGGATATTTTGGGGTTTTGGAATTAATAACTTAGTTGGGGTGGTTAATGAATTAAAATAGTTCATATAGGCGTATAAAGTCCATATAAAAGGACCCCCACTTAAAACTAACTGAAAAGAATTTCCTAATTTAACCTCCACTAGGCAGACATGGTTCTAGACACCACGACAGGGCTCACGAGCCGTGGTCAAGATCACTGATCGTGGTCCTGTCCATGGTCCTTAGGAAGTGGCTAAGGTTTGAGGTCTTGGCCTCCAAGAATTGAAGGAAACTTCACGGCCACTCCCTCGAGCCGTCTAGGCCTTCACTAGCTATGAATTTGCTCATGTGGAGGAGGCCAACTTGGGAAGGCTTGAGGGGCACACTGCCTCACCACCATGGATGGCACCACGATCCATGGTGGCCACCACGAGCCATCTAGTCTCTCGTAGTCTAGGGCAGTGCCTTGGCAGAATGGGACATCCTTGGCTTTTGCCTTGGCTCTTGCCTTCGCCCTTGCCTCTTTGCCTTGGCTCATGCCCTCTAGCCTTGACATGTTGCACCTCACTTAGCCCTAAGTGGCCTACTAAACTACAGGGTGTTACACAAGTACATCATACACTGCATCAAATACCAAGGTAAACTGAAATGGCACGTATGAAAAAGTAGAACCCGGATCAAACAACACATTAGCCATTTGGTCACAAACAAGAATAGTACTTGTGATCACTGTATCAGATGTCTCAACCTTGGTCTTGATCGGAAAAGCATAAAACTGAGCCCTGTTATCCTGACAGACATCTTTCTTGCCTGGTTGTGTTGCTCCCCTCGATTACCATTACCCCGACCTCCACAACCTCGCTAATTTGCTCCTCGCCCACCTTGTGAACGTCCTCTACCATTACAACCGTTGCCCGCGGGTACCACTGCTCTAGTTTTGTACTGCACGAATCTAACATGCGCGGTTGCGAACAATCTCTCTTCATGTGCCCAAGTTCCCCACAATTATAGCAAGTACGATCAAAAGAAGGCCTACCTCTAGTTGAAAATGTGGCTCCCTGGTTATCCTGACCAAAAATCTGTGGTGGGGTTCCCAAATAACTAACCGTAGAAGCGGGCATGGAGGACTGAATTGGCCGGGCTGCAAGATCCCTGAAAGTTACCTGTGCTCTTGGATTTCTTAGCCAAAGCCTTAGCCTGCCCATCACGTCTAACTCATTCTACCTTCTTCACGAAGTCGATCACCTCATTAAAGCTTTTTCCTACAGTAGCCATGTGAACAGACAATACTTGAAGTTCAGGGTTCAATCCTTTGATAAATAAATGAATTCTCTCCTCCTCAGTTTATACCAATTGAGTAGAATATCTACACAAGCCATGTAACTTAGCCTTATAAGCAGTTACAGTCATACCATCCTACTCCAAAGTCATGAACTCATCCTTTTTGCAATCTCTCAAAGTCCGGGGCACATACATTTCCAGAAACAGAGCATGAAAATGTGTCCAAGTGAGTGGGGGTAAAGGTGACGATCTGCATTCCACATAAGCTTGCCACCAATACTTAGCCTCACCCTGAAGCTAGAAAGTCAAAAGCTCTACTCCATGTTGTTGGACAATACCCAACTTATGCAGCCTCTTATAACAATCCAAGATGAACTCATAGGCTTCCTTAATCTCAGAACCATGTAACACTAGCGAATTAAGTTTCTGAAACTTAGTCAGTATCTCATTCTCATTACCAATCATCACAGGACCCAGCAAAGGACGAAAGAAGACATCAGTACCTACAGTTCCATCCACCTTGGGGACAGTAATAGCGAAAGGGGGTTGGCGGGAGTTTGAGTTGCTTGAATTGAAGGAAGAACTCCAGGACCAAGCAATCCTTTCAAAAAAGTCATAATTTTTTGAGATAATACTAGGTCTAAGGGAGGAATACTTGTAGTGTTAGCCTATACTTCTTCCTCTTGTCCAACATCCTCCTCATTCTCAACCTCTACATTCTCCTCTATCTCTTCATAATGCGCAGGAGGATCCTCATTTTTAGGAGCATTCTCAACTGAAGCTCTATCCCTACCGACTGCTACCCTTCCTCGGCCTTTACCCCTTGCTCTTCCTCTACCTCTACCTCTACCTCAAATGTGGCCTCTTACTGCGAACTCCTCAGCGGGCTTATTGACGGGAGCTATGGGCATGAGGCCCTTGAAGCGAGTGTTAACAATCTGCGAACAGAAGAGTGAAGGAGATTAGATACCAATTTGGATCACCAAATACAAATTGGAATCAAGTGATAGCACGAAAGGAGACAAGAGAAAACAAAGAGATTTTCCTAAAGTCTTATAGCCTCTCGAAGAAAAGTACTGACGTCTCCGTACCGGTCTGCAAGACTCTACTAGACTTGTTTTGGTATACTGAGATCAACGAACCAAGGGCTCTCATACCAAATTTGTCAAGACTCAGACCGTCGTGATTGACACCCACATTAACCCTTCGGTTGGAGAACCGTTAATACTAATTAGGTAACCCAAGAACTAAACATTTAAAGATACGGAAGTAGGTTTAAATGCAGAAATAAAGTGGAGCACAACTGCTTCCACCACTTCGATACATAATCAACTGCAATAAGAATATACTTCATCCCATGTGAACCTACAAATGGAACCATAAAATCAATACCTCATACATCAAATAACTCTATCACTAATATAGGATTCATAGGAAACTCCTGACTCTTTGAAATCCCTCATCTTTGGCAATGATAACAAGACTTGGCGAAATCATGAGCATCTTGGTGGATGGTAGGCCAGTAGTACCCACACTGCAAAATCTTATGCGTAGTCTGAATACCACTATAATGCCCACTAACAAGAGATGAATGGCTTGCTTCAACTACACTCAACATCTCAACCTCAGGCACATAGTGACGAATAATCCCATAAGCACAACTATGATACAAGTAAGGCTCATCCCAAAAGAATTTCTTCACATCATGCATAAACTTTTTCCTTTGGTGAAAATACAAGTTTCGAGGACTTTGAAGGGGGAGTGGCTCGTGACGAGCTAGCAGCTTGACTAGAAAAAGTAGAGGGAGGAACCCGTACCTCTGCTATAGTGGAAGGCATAGTTGTGTCAGCAGCCTGCTCAACCTGAATCTGCTCCACATCTCCAGACAAATTGGTACTTAGAGGAGGTAGGTCAACATGTGGTTCCTTCCGCGGTGCTGTGGGATTAGCATCATCTTTAATAAGGCTGACGTCGACAGTCTTCATCACCTCGGTTAACCTATCACAATGCCAAATAGGCACCGAAGCCTCCCTACAGAGATGAAAGATAAGATAGGGGAAATGCATAGTAGTTGTAGTCTTGAATGCCCTCTCATGAATCTCGACAATCAAGATGCGAGAGAAATTAAGCTCCAGCCCTACCATAATCGCTGCTAACATCACAACCCTGTCCCAAGTAATGTCATTTTCTACCTATGTAGGGAAAAATCTAGTACGAACCATGGACCAAAAGAACTTTGCGGCGAAGCTCAAGGTTGCCTTTTATGATAAGCAGTGTAATATTTGGTACCCACTCGGTGCTCTCTCCATCCTCAGCTATATGGAGAGCCATTCAATGCAGTATTGTCTCGCGCTGCTTGGCATCTCTCTAAAATGTCCTACTCTAAACCACCCCAATCTTGTAGTCATACTCCACAGTATTAATCGGCAGAGTGTGAATTGGGTCATAAATAAAATAGCAAATAGTGGTTTCGAGGATGTTAATGGAGAAATTCCATACCGAGGTAGCCTGAAGTGGGGGCTGAGCTAGTGGCTAAGCTTGTTTGGGTATATCATTGCAGATGTTATCAGTGGAAGAGGCATAAAACTCATGAGTCATCTCCTCACTAAAATTGTCTGGGCTCCGTACTATCCAATTACATTTGTGCCTCTTGAACAGCTCCTCAATGGCGGGCATAGTATGAAGGATACATGTTAATACCCGACGCTCCTTAGTAATGGTCCTAACCATATTCATGTGTTCATTTAACACTTTCTCGTCATCATAGATCTACAACTGACCTTCAATACACCACATGTTCAGCTCAGTGGCACTGTGAACCGGCTCAACTCTGGGGTCCTGAGCATTGCCTGTTGTCACGCCCCGAAGCTACCCATAGGATGTAGACACGAGACGTAGGATCACGAGTGACCCCAAGCTAACCCTGCTGGCATATCGTAAGCCTACTAAACTAAACTGAAGTAAAGAAATATTGTGTGGAAGCTAAATCATAAGATAAAGTGCAATTATGGGGAATACCCATAAACTATCAAAATATATAAAACTGAGAGTTTAACAACAATAATATGTCAAACTCAAATGCGAAAGTTGAATCTAACTAAGTCTGAATATAGCCTCTAATTGACTAGATGTGCTGGGACAAGCCCCAGCTAAATCTAGCAAAAACAGAAACTAAGACTAAAAGCAAAGGAAACATGTATGTCGTCCTTGGAGAATGAGGGCTCACCCCTGATCCTGCTGAGCTAAAGATCGGGAATCAATTTATGCATGATCTGGAAGCTGAGAACTTGAACCTACATCATGAGAAGATGTAGCGCACAGTATGTGTCAATACTTGAAAGGTACTAAACATGCAGGATAGTATAAAGCTGAACAATAAACATAATTGAACCAAAGCATATATCTGAGCAATGATAAGAGATAAGTATGATACTATATAGAGAATAGTGAGCATGAACTGACTGAATGCAATGACCAAGTTTATAACATGCTGAGACTGACATTTGACTGTAACTGATAACATGGTCAATGCAATAGAATCTATCTTTAAGGTAGCTACTAATAACCGACATAAAACCAAATGAGCTAAATGTGGAGTCCGATGTGTACGCCCTATCGAGAGGACCTAATATACACTGCCAAAGGTATAGAGGCATAACTGGCGTGATCACTAAAATGATCCGCACAGAGGGGACTTACAACCTACGGGGCACGTAGTTCTGGGACTTGAGGGTGACCTACCCTATTCCCCTCGGTATTAAGCTTCTCCCAATTAATTTTGTAATTAACAATTTATGACTGAATTTATGTTCTACTAGATAGCTCAAAAACTAACATGCTAACTGAAAATGCAACAATAATGTGCTGATAATGAAACATTCAAATCTGAGACATGTATATCTGAAATATATGACCTAGCATGTTTAATTCATGAACTAAAAGAAGTACATAGCTATGGTTATGAATTTATGAAAGAATCTACACAAAACGATACAAAATTCATGATAATCTGAAATTGATCATTGTAACAGCTAAAACCCACTAACATTCAAGAAACCGTAGGTCTAGATAATATTAACGAAATAAAGATTGTGATTGAAATCTAGGGACCTAATGGGTGAAAGGAACCCACTAGTGAAATCCCACATACCTGGTGATAAAATTCACGGAGAAATCTTTCGTTTTTAGGGCTAGAACTGATAAAAACTTGTTGTGTTCTTGAACTAGGGCTTGGTCAACTTTCTCTTCCATTTTTCTCTAAGTTTGATGAATGTTTGGTGAATAATTGATTAGGTTAGGTTTTAATTAGTTTGCTAGGCTAAAATTGACCAAAACCACGTAGTTTAGGGGTTAAACGACGTAGTTTAGCGGTCCAACGCATAAGGAAAAAACCAAACGACCTTTGACTTAAAAGCTTTTGAGGTCACCTATGCAACTAACCGACGGACCATGGATGGACTAACGGTCCATACTGGTCAACCGTTGACGGGGTTCTGGGCTTGATTCTGAGGCCTCGATCCATCGATATGGACCACGGTCCATGGGTCCGTCCGTTGGTCATTCCTTAGAATAATTTTCTGGATTTTTCATGGAAGGATTGCAGGTGGCCATCCACGAACCACCAGGATGGACCGTGGGTCACCCTACGATCCATGGGTGGCAACCATGGGTTGCACCTGTAACTCCTGAAAATCTGTTGGTTGGGTCTGTTTTGGGTACGGAGTGTTACATTATCTCCCCCTTGGGAACATTCTTCCTCAAATGAAGACTAAACTAGCTAAATAGGGAGGGAAAGAGCTTCAAACCCTACCACTAATTTCTAGAAACTGATTTCTGGCTGAACTATGTTCCAAGAACATGCAAATACACTGAAAATGCAAGTACAAACTGAAGGAACAAGATACTAAGAATGATTTTACACATGAATGACTGAAAAACTGAAGAGGAACTATTACCTCAAGCTGGAATAGAATCAGAAGGAAAGAGATGAGGATACTTGGACTTCATGGCTACTTCTGCTTCCCAAGTAGCTCCCTCTACAGACTGACTCTTCCACAAAATCTTATTTGAAGTGACTTATTTGTTTCTTAACCATTGCATCTGACGATCAAGGATTCCACTGACATATCCTTATAAGTGAGACTATTCTTCACAACCACACTCTCTAAAGGTACTATGGATGTTGGATCACCCACACACTTCTTCAATAACGAAATGTGAAAGACCGAATGCATTGCTGCTAGTATTGCTGGCAATTCTAACTCACAAGCCACTTTACCAACTCTTTTCAAGATGTTGTAAGGGCCTACATATCTAGGACCGTGCTTCCCTTTCTTTCCAAATCTCATCACCCCCTTCATAGATGACACTTTCAAAAAAATCCAATCATCAATTTGGAACTCTAATTCCCTTCTCCTTACATCTCCATACAACTTCTGGCAACTCTGGGCTGTCTTAAGTCTATCTCTAATGAGTAGAACTTTCTCCATAGAATCATGACCTGAATCTAGCCCTATCAAGGCTTCTTCACCTACTTCAAACCAACCAAGTAGAGATCTGCATCTACGCCCATATAATGCCTCATATGGGGCCATCTGAATGTTAGAATGGTAGCTATTATTGTAGGCGAACACTATAAGAGGAAGGTGATCATCCCAACTACCCTTTAAATTGATCACACAAGCTCTAAGCATATCCTCTAAGGTCTAAATAGTACGCTCTACCTGACTATCCGTCTGTGGATGAAATGGTGTGCTAAGGTTAACCTGAGTACCAAGACTTTTCTGAAATAACTTCCAGAAATGAAAGGTAAACTGAGGACCTCTATCTGAAATGATAAACAAAGGAATACCATGCAACATGACTATCTCATTAATGTAAAGCTTGGTGTGTTCCTCCATCGAGTGTGTAGTCTTAACAGCCAAAAAGCGCGCAGATTTAGTAACTCTATCAACAATCACCTAAATGGAGTCATGTTGTCTGTGAGTATGTGGTAACCCTGTAACGAAGTCCATGTTGATCACTTCCCACTTCAAAGTATGAATGTTGATCTCTTGAGTCATGCCCCCTGGTTTCTGATGTTCTACCTTCACTTACTGGCAATTAGGGCACTTAGCCACAAAATCCGCTATATCATTTTTCATATCATTCCACCAAAAGACTTCTCTTAAATCACGGTACATCTTAATGGCGCATAGATGAATAGAATACCTAGAATTACGGGCTTCTACAAGAATCTGCTATTTCAACTCACCCACCTTAGGAACACATAATCGACCCTGATAGCAAAGCACACCATCTCCCCCTTAGGAGAAAACCTCAACTCGTTGTTGATGGACTGCACCCTTTAGTTGAAGAAATATCGGACCACTATCTTACTTTTCCTTAACCCTCGCTACCAATGAAGATTCTGACCCATTCTGAACTATTACACCACCATCTGATATGCTAATAAGATGAACTCCTAAGAGAGCAAGTCTGTGAACATCCTTTGCTAGTTCCTTTCTTTCTTCCTCAATATGTGCTACACTACCCATAGATAGTCTAATAAGAGAATTTGCTACTACATTGGCCTTACCAGGATGGTAATGCACACTCATTTCATAATCCTTGAGGAATTCAAGCCATCTCCTCTGGCGAAGATTCAACTTTTTCTGGGTGAACACATACTGAAGGCTCTTATGGTCCATGAACAGATCTACGTGAACACCATACAAGCAATGTCTCCAAATCTTAAGTGCAAACACCACTGCTGCAAGCTCAAGGTCATGATTTTGATAGTTCTTCTCATGCACCTTAAGTTGTATAGAAGCATAAGTTATAACCTTACCTCACTGCATCAACACACAACCTAGGCCAACTCTGGATGCATCACAATAGATAACATAACCGTCTGAACTCTCTGGTAGAGTCAAAACAGGAGTTGTGGTCAACTTAGTTTTCAGTTCTGCAAAGCTTTTCTCACAATTATCTGACCACTGAAACTTAACCTTTTTTTGAGTCAACTTAGTCAGTGGAGAGGCTATGGATGAAAATCCTTTCACGAACCTTCTGTAATAACCTGCCAAACCCAAGAAACTTTTGATATCTGTAGGAGAGGTAGGTCTGGCCCATTCTTTCACTACTTCTATTGTCTAAAACTCCACTTGAAGCCCTTTGTTGGACACTATATGACTAAGGAAAGCAACGAATTGCAACCAAAACTCACATTTGCTAAACTTAGTGAATAATGGCGATCTTTGAGAGTATACAAGACAACCCTCAAATGATTCGCATGTTCTTCCACATTCCTAGAGTAAATGAGGATATCATCAATAAAGATGATAACGAACAAGTGCAAATACTTTCTAAACACTATATTCATCAAGTCTATGAAAGTTGCAGGTGAATTGGTTAGTCCAAATGACATAACTACAAATTTATAATGACCATACCGAGTTCTGAAAGAAAACTATCTCTGACTCTGAGCTGATAATAACTGGATCTGAGATCTATCTTCGAGAAATGACTAGCACCATGAAGTTGGTCAAACAAGTCATCAATCCTAGGGATGGGGTACTTATTATTGATTATGACTTTGTTCAAATGACGATAGTCAATAAACATCTTGAGAGAACCATCTTTCTTTTTCACAAACAACACTGGTGCACCCCATGGGGAAATACTGGGTCTGGTGAAGCACTTATCTAGAAGGTCTTTCAACTGCTCTTTCAATTCCTTAAGCTCAGCTAGAGCCATTCTGTAAGAAGGAATAGAAATAGGCTAGGTATCTTGAAGGAGATCGATTCCAAAGCCAATTTCCCTTTTAGGAGGAACTCCGGCAAGATCTTCTAGAAACTCTTCTGGAACTCATTAACTACTGGAACTGACTCAAGAGTTGGGGTTCTGAGAGAGTTTCTGGACTAACATTGAAGTTGACTGCTATATAGGGAGTTAGAAAGGAAATAGTAGCCCCTGGATCTAACAAAGCATAAACATCTAAGTTAAAAACNCAGGAGGAACTCCGGCAAGATCTTCTAGAAACTCTTCTGGGAACTCATTAACTACTGGAACAGACTCAAGAGTTGGGGTTTCAGAGCTTGAATCCTTAACCTGAACTAGATTATAGAGATAATCCTTACAGATCATCTTTCTTGCCTTAAGGTAAGAAATGAATCAACCCATAGGCGCTAACCTACTACCATTCCATTCTAAGATTGGTTCGTTTGGAAACTGAAAACGAACAATCCTAAATCTACAATCGACTGATGCATAATAGGAATGTAACCAATCCATGCCTAGAATGATATCAAAGTCTACCATGTCCACCTCTACAAGATCTGCTGAGGTGATTTTCTGGGAGACTCTGACAAGGCAATTTTGTATACCTATCTAGCTATAACTAGGTCACCGGCTGGAGTAAAGATTGAGAAGGGTTCTGAGAGAGTTTCTGGACTAACATTGAAGTTGACTGCTATATAGGGAGTTACAAAGGAAATAGTAGCCCCTGGATCTAACAAAGCATAAACATCTAAGTTAAAAACTTGTAACGTACCAGTGACCACATCAGGAGAATCTTCCTAGTCCTGGTGAGCCTGAACAGCATACAACATGTTCTAACGCTGACCTCCACCTGTACTAGATGAGTTACCCTGCTGAGTCGGGTGACCTACTGGTGCTGCTGAAGTTGTGGACAGAGCTCTACCATTGTTACCTCCTTGACCCTGTTTAGAAGAAAGACAATCTCTCAACCTATGACCAGACTGACCACACTCAAAGCATCCTTCTTTTTCCTACAAGACACTCGCCTGGATGGTTCTTACCATACTTAGGACAAGTTGGGTAGGTTCTGGTGCCTGAAACACTCCCCTGAGACTTAGAGCCTAATGCACTACCTTTCTGATCATGACGGAACTTGGAGGATAGAACACTAGCTGATGAAGGTGGTGGAGCTGAAGACTTTTGCTGAAACTGGGAGCGATTTCCACCACCCAATTTCTGCTGAGAATACTCATAGTTGCCAGTTCTAGCCTTCTTATTATCCTTAGCTTTTTCCCTAAGCTTATTAGATGTGGTGCACTTCACACCCATGCAAAGAACTCTACTTAGTGTGGCTTTTAAGACATCCTAGGACTCTTAAACCAATACTGTGATAACAAGTTTATCACGCCCCAAAGCTACCCCCAGGACACGGACACAAGAGCTAGGATCACGAGTGAGCCCAAGCTAACCCTGTTGGCATATCGTAAGCATACTAAAGTAAATAGGAGTAAAGAAATATTATGCGAAAGCTAAATTATAAGATAAACTGCAATGATAGGGAATACCCATAAACTACCCGAATATATAAAATTGAGATTTTAACAACATTTAAAGGTCAAACTCAAATGCTAAAGATGGATCAAACTATGTCTGAATATAGCCTCTGACTGACAAGAGGTGTTGGGACATGCCCTAGCTAAATCTAGCAAAACAGAAACTAAGACTAAAAGCAAAGGAAACATTTATGTCATCCTTGGAGAATGATGACTCACCCCTAATGCTGTTGAGCGGAGGATCAGGAACCCATCTTTGCTTGATCTGGAAGATGAGAACCTGAATCTACATCACGAGAAGATGTAGCAAAGAGTATGTGTCAGTACTTGAAAGGTACGGAGCATGCAGGCTCGAATAAAACTGAACAATAAACATAACTGAACCAAAGCATATATGTGAGCAATGTTAAAAGATAAGCATGATATATAGAGAATACTGAACATGAACTGACTAAATGCAATGACCAAGTTTATAACATGCTGAGACTGAAATCTGACTGTAACTGTTAACATGGTCAATGCAATAGAATCTGTCTGTAAGGGAGCTACTAATAACCAACATAAAACCATATGAGCTAAATGTGGAGTCTGATGTATACGCCCCATCAAGAGGACCCAATATACCATGCCAGACGTATAGAGGCATGACTGGCGTGATCATTATAATGATGCCCACAGAGGGGACTTACAACCTACGGGGCACATAGCTCTAGGACTTGATGGTGACTAACCCTAGTCCACTCGGTATTAAGCTTCTACCAATTGATGATGTAATTAACAATTTATGACTGAATTTTTGTTGTACTGGATAGCTCAAAAATTGACATGCTAAATGAAAATGCAACATTAATGTGTTGATAATGAAACATTCATATACGAGGCATGTATATCTGAGATATCTGACCTGGAAAGCATAATTCATGAACTAAAAGAACTATATAGCTAGGGTTTTGAATTTATGAAAGAATCTACACAAAACTATACAAAAATCATGATAATATGATTTGGATAATTCAACTAGCTAAAACCCAACAATTTCTAGCATTCAGGAAACTGTAGGTCTAGATAATATTAAGGGAATCAAGATTCTGACTGAAATCTAGGGACCTAATGGGTGAAAGGAACTCACTAGTAAAATCCCACATACCTGGTGATGAAATTCACTGAGAAACTTTCGATTTCTCTAGGGCTTGGTCGATTTTCTCCTCTATTTTGCTCTAAGTTAGATGATTTTTTGGTGAATAATCGATTAGGTTAGGCTCTAATTAGTTTACTAGAGTAAAACTGACTAAAACCACGCATTTTAGGGACTAAACGACATAGTTTAGGGTTCCAATGCATAAGGAAAACACCAAACGACCCTTGACTTAAGAGTTGTCGGGGTCACCGATGGAACTGACCGATGGATGGATCGTGGACGGACCAACGGTCCATGCTGATCAACTATCGATGGGGTTCTAGGGCTTGATTCTGAGGCCTCGATCCACAAACCTAGACCACGGTCCCTGGTCTAACATATGGTCTGTGGGTCCGACCGTGAGTCGTGCCTTAGAAACAATTTCTAGATTTTTCTAGGAAAGGTGGCAAGCGGCCATCCATGGACCACCAGGATGAACCGTGGGTCACCCTAGGGTCCATGGGTGGCACCGTGGGTTGCACCTACAGCTTTTGGAAATCTGCTGGTTTGGTCTGTTTCGGGTACGAGGTTTTACACCGGTGCTAGTGGCATCAGAGGAAGAAGCGAAAGTACCGTTGAAACTGGAGCCAGACTGCTACTCTCTTGCAGGTGAAGCCCCCTACTCAGACTGGGGGTAGTGACCTCGACCTCGTCACTAGATGTTATAACCTTCTAGGCCATGTTCCTCATAGTTCGGGAGCAATGGGGGAGCCTTTGGTGGTCCCCAGGACATATTCGTCCCCACTGGACTCATTGAGAAGGCGTCAGGATGGGGCAACGGAGTTTGACATGCCCTTCCTTGAGTACTCGGGTACTTGTTTTGGTGCCATGGTACCTATGGAAGACTTGCTAGTACTTAAAGAAGTCAAAAAGACCCAAAAAATAATTTTACAACAAGATTAGAACCTAGACAAAAAATAATTTTTTTTACAGGCAGTAGCTGTTTCTGTGACCCACGATGGGTACCTATGGTCCATCGATGGAGTGATGGGCAGTGGGTCCACTCCGTAGGTCAGAGAGTCCATTTTTAGGTCTCTACCGTTGCAACCACGGATGTGCAGAATGGTCTGTCGATGGAACGACGGACCGTAGTCCACACAATGGTTCGCAACTTAGCAAATGTTTTTGTGCATTTGATTGACGGACCACGACCTACGGTCCATAGGTAGACCGATGGTCTGTCGGTTGAGGCCATCGACCAGAGATGTGCTGATTCATAGGGTTTCGATTATGCAAAATTCGACTTTCAACAAAGAGACAATGAAACCCTAAGTCAAAACATGCATCTAGACCTATCAAAACCACTAATTTAAGTTAAATCTACAACACACTCACACACCATCATTCCAAGGGTAGTACTAATCTAGATTTCAAGTTTAAACAATGAAAATGAAATCAAAGTTCTGGTGAAATTGATTACCTGACAAGTCAAAAAAGTTGGTGAGTGCGTAGTACAGTGATTTCTTCTTCTAACTCGAACGACCTAAACACTGAACCTGAGCTGTGAATGCTTGGTAGAAATGGAGGAATTTTGGAGGGGAAGTGGGTTATGAGCAGATTTGAAAGAGAATGGGGGAAATTGAATTGGAAAGGGAGGACATATGGGAGTAAATGGGGGAGATTAGGAGATAAATATAGGGTATTTTAATGGTTTGAAATGGTTCGATGGGAAGAGGGAATGGGGAATGTGTTTAAAATGAAGGGTTTTTATTTTAATTGGGGTCCAAGTCGGGTTGACTGTAACCCTAACTAGGACCCACAAAACCTGTTGATGGTCAGTGGGTCGACCTACGGTCCGTCGATGGGTACCGTGGTTCACTCTAAAACTTAGTAAAAATTAGAACACATACCTGGGATCTACGGATGCCATCCACGGTCCGTGGATTGACCGATAGACCGTCCATGGCTATAGACCACTGGATTAACTTAATTTCTACATAATTGTCTTTTCTTCCCTGCAAACGTAGCAAACATTAGGACTCTCTTTGTATATTTTTTGGACTCTTTTTTTTAGACACGGACCCTATTTTATCATTATCTAGCCAACACTAAAACTCAAAATTAACAAACATCTATGTAGAAAACTACAAATTTCAGAAAAACTCCCTACATCGAAAAGAAAACTCCTATAGTTGGCTAGATTATACATCTTGGGTTGCCTCCCAAGCAGCGCTTGATTTAACATCGTGGCACAACGCATACACCTTGATTACTAAGACTTCATCAAGACCCCACTCCTCTATCACCTCATTGGTACTCTCATATTGCCCCAAGTAGATCTTTATCCTTTGACCGTTCACCTTGAACTTTATCCCTTCCTTGTTCTCGAGTTCACTTAGACTTGAGTTTGGCAGGAAATAAGCGCAACCTTGAGTTAAATAATAGCACCTGATCACCGGAAGCAAATTCACGCTTTTCGATCTTATGATCATGGTACTTCTTCATCTACTCTTTGTACAAGGCTGAACTTTCATATGTTTTTAGGCAAAACTCATCAAGCTCATTCATTCTTCGACTCGATGTGGCACCCCAATCCAAATTCAACTTCTTGAGTACCCACAATGCTTTATGCTCTAGATCTACAGGCAAATGACAAGACTTCCCATATACATGTTGGTAGGGGGACATACCTATGGGAGTTTTGAATGCAGTGCGATAAGCCCATAGAGCATCATCAAGCCTTCTTGACCAATCAATTATTTTTGCATCTACGGTCTTTGCAAGAATTTGCTTTATCTTGTGATTTGACACTTCAACTTGCCCACTCGATTGCGGATGATAAGGGGTTGCTACACTATGACGAACACCATACTTCTCAAGCAACGCCTTGAACAATTTATTACAAAAGTGAGAACCTCCATCGCTTATGATTGCCCTTGGTGTACCAAATATGGAGAAGATATTCTTTTTCAAGAATGCGGTGACACTCTTTCCCCTATTGTTTGAAAGCTCAACTGCTTCCACCCATTTCGATACATAGTAAACCTCCATAAGAATGTACTTCATCCCATTCGAACTCACAAACGGGCCCATAAAGTCAAGACCCCAAACATCAAAAAGCTCAATCACCAGTATTGGGTTCATTGGTAGTTCTTGCTTTTTTGAAATTCCTCCTTCACGCTGGCAACAATCACAAGACTTGGTGAAATCATGAGCATCTTGGTGGATGGTAGGCCAGTAATACCCACACTGCAAAATTTTATGGTTAGATCGGATACCACTATGGTGCCCCCCAACAGGCGATGAATCACACGCCTCTAGTATACTCATCATCTCAACCTCGGGCACACAATGACGAATAATCCCATCAGCACAAACACGAAACAAGTAAGGCTCATCCCAAAATATTTCCTCAAATCAGACATGAATTTTTTCCTTTGGTAGAATGATAAATTCGACGGAACCAAATCACTTGCCAAGTAGTTAGCAAAGTCTGTGAACTAAGGGATAAGATCATAAGTAGCAGCTAATACATGTTCGTTAGGGAACACATCATTAATCTCGATTCCATCTTCTAGCTTGATCATAGCTTCCTCTTACAGTATGGACAAGTGATCAGCAACCTAATTTTATGTTCACTTTTTATCCTTTAATCGAACTCTTGCAGTAGAAGCACCCATCTTATCAATCTTGGTTTTGAATCCCTCTTAGCCATCAAATACCTCAATGCAGAATCTAAATTTTTTGAATGCGAAAACCAAAGCGAGCAGTTCCTGTTCAGTCAAAGTGTAGTTCTTTTGAGCATCATTCAAAGATTTGCTCGCATAATAAATAGGATGTAGAATTTTCTCTTGCCTCTATCATAATACTACACCAAGAGCTACCCCACTTGCATCACACATCACCTCAAATGGTTTCCCCTAATCCGATGAAATAATGATATGTGCCGAAGTTAGCTTTTCCTTCAACTCTCCAAATTTTCTCATATAACCATCATCAAAATCAAACTTACACTCCTTATCCAGTAGTTTGTACAATGGGTGTGCAATTTTAGAGAAATCTTTTATGAACCTCCAATAGAAACCTGTATGCCCAAGAAAACTTCTAACACCTTTTACAGAGATTAGTGGTGGAAGTTATTCTATTACCTCAACTTTATCTTTATCAACCTCAATACCTTTCTGCGGAATCCGATGACCCAAAACTATACCCTCTTTCACCATAAAGTGGCATTTTTTCCAGTTGAGCACAAGATTGCACTCTTCGCACCGTTTTAGTAACTCAACCAAATGTGTCAAACAGTCGTCAAACGAGTCACCTACTACAGACAAATCATCCATAAATACCTATATCGTGTCCTCCACCATATCAGAAAATATCGACATCATGCAATGCTAAAAGGTCGCTGGAGAATTACATAACACAAACGGCATCCTCTTGAATGAGAAAGTCACATAAGGACAAGTGAAGGGGGTTTTCTCTTAGTCTTCCGAAACTATTGAGATTTGATTGTACCCCGAGTACCCATCCAATAAACAATACCAACCCTTTCCAGCGAGATGATCTAACATATTATCCATGAACAACATAGGGAAATGGTCTTTTTCGATCCATACATTCAGCTCGAGATAGTCCATACACACTCTCCAACCAGTTACCGTCCTCATTGGGACAAGATCATTTTTAGCATTAGGAACCATAGTAATTCCTACTTTCTTTGGCACGCATTGGACTGGGCATACCCAAATACTATCAGCAATGGGATATATGACTCCAACATCTAACCACTTAATGAACTCCTTTTTCACAACCTCTTGCATTGGGGGATTCAGTCTCTTTTGATGCTCAATACATGGCTTGTTGTCTGACATGAGTTGAATTTTGTGAGAACAAACGCCCGAAGGAATCCCAATAATGTCCGTAATAGTCATATAGCCCTCTTAAACCGCCTCAGCACTGATACCAAGGCCTCTATTTGTCCTTCACTCAAATCAGCAGCAATGATTACGGGAAAAGTGCTATTTTGTCCCAAGAATACGTACCGCAAGTGGGATGGAAGAACCTTAAGTTCCAGTCTTGGAGGCTCATCAACAGACGATTTTGCAGGTGGGGTGTCTCGATTTTTCATGTCTAATTCCAACTGTTTTGGCTCGAAATGAAACTCGAACCTATGAAATGCATCAACTAGCTCATCATAGTCATTAATACCACCACTATCAAAATTCATCGTCACAGCTGCCAATGCCTCGACGCCTAACTTCTCTTCAATGGACACTTCAAATTCATTCTCCACCTTATGATTTACCACTGATACCGACTTAAGATCACTTTCATGCTTTATAGACATACCGATGTTAAAAGTTACCTCCTCATTATTTAATCGAAACATCATCTGCCATCTCTCCATATTGACCAACGCATGCCTAGTACCAAGAAATGGTCTCCCTAAAATGATGGGAACCTCAAAATTAACCTCACAATCTAGTATCACAAAGTCCACCAAAAAGATGAATGACTCAACTTTCACAAGGACATCTTGGAGCACTCCAATGGCCTTTTCACAGTTCTATCGACCATAAGTAAACGCATTGCAGTCAACTTTGGATCTCCTAAACCCAACATCTTATAAATGGACAATGGCATCAAATTAATGCTGGCACCTAAGTCACAAAAACCTTTCGCAAAGTGTAAAATCCCAATGGTACAACGATTAGTGAAAACTCCAGGATCCTTTTTCTTCTGCACAAGTGACCTAGTAGCAATAGCTCTACAATGTTGCAACTTCTCTTCATTCTTAAACTGACAACCCTCTTTTTGGTCATCAAGTCTTTCATGAATTTTGCATACCCAGGCATCTGTTCCAAAGCTTCTATCAAAGGGACATTTATGCACAGTTGCTTCAACATAGCGATGAACCTGCGATATTTTCCCTCTTCAGTCTTTTTCACCAACCTTTGTGGGAAGGGAGGTGGAGGTCTAGGCATAAGAATAAATTTTTGGGTTACCTCAACCTCCTTTTCTATATCATCTTCTGGATCTTCACTAACCTCAATCTCATAGGCACCTTTTTCTATCACTCTTTCAACCTCAGACAACATGGGGGGTCTATAATCTACTTTTCTGCATGTAGTGACTGCCATACAATGTCTATCATTTTTTGGATTTGGATGGTATGTCTAGGAAGTGAGCCTGTCTTGCGTGGGTTCACAGTAGCGAACAATTGACTAAATTGCTGCTCAAGTTGCTTGATCGACACTATATGGGCATCAACTTTCTGGACAATCCCAGACAAATCATTACACATCATTTTCACATTTATATCTATCGCATCAAACCTCTTGATCATCTTCTGCATCATATCTTCAATGCGAGTCATACTAGTACCAGCCTCTCTATTAACAGGTGGAACATATGGCCCAACCTTCTCATTCATTTTACCATAGTTGTTTTGGTTGTAATTGTTATCACGATTGAAGTTCCCATCCCGGACATAGTTTCCCTCACGATTGTAGTTTCCATAGTTCCGACCTTGGTTTCCTTGATGTTGGCGCCAATTATCCAACTTAGAACCTTAGGCGTTAGTTCCCCCCTGTCTGATCATTCACCAAATTTGCATCCTCCTCATAGTAGTACTCCTCAATTGGCGGTGGTGGAGTTATAATCAGATAATTTACTGAATTTATTTTCTCTGCACTTCCACTCACATGCTTTAATACCAAGCCAATTTCAGTCCTCATTTGAGCCATCTATTCACGAATATCATCATTGGATTGAATTGGTGCAGTTGGGATAGCAAACGTTCTTCTACCAGTATTTGCCTTTCTAGAGCTCCATGCTTTATTGTTGTGGGAGATCCTCTCAAGGTTTTCATCAATCTCCTCAAAAGTGTACTCACCATATGACCCTCCAGCAATAGTATCTAACACAGCCTTTCCATTGTCATCTTGTCGTATGTAGAAGTACTCCTTCAGTGACTCATCATTTATGCAGTGATTCAGAACACTCCTCATGAATCCAGTGAACCTATCCCATGAACTTCTTACTGACACTCAAGGTAGTGTTGTGAAATTATTCAGTTTATCTTTGTAATTCAACTTCTTGGATATCGGAAAGTACTTCTCCACGAACACCTTGTGCAGTTGGTTCCATATGTATATTGATTTGTATGGCAGCTCAGAAAACAATACAACAGCCTCACTAGCGAAAGTGGGAATACTTTCAAACCTATAATGTTCATATACAAGTTCGGTCGTCCCACACTACTCTTACAGACATTTGTCAATTCAGCCATATGAGTGTATAGATCTTTCAAAGATAACCCAGCGAACAACCTTCTTGCTGTAAGTATTTCCATAAGACTATTGGTCACCACAAATGTATACCCCGGAGGTAGTAAAAGAAGAACAATAGGCCCAGTTGATCCAGTTGTGTCATAGTCAACCCTGTAGTTATCACGTACCCTCGATGCTGGCGGTTTCTGCACCCATTCTACATTTTTTATTAGATGACCACCTTGAACCTGAGTGGGCACATTAACAACTCCAAGATATGGTTTAGACTTAAACTTGTAGGTTGGGGTCGATCCCACGAGGAATATGGTTTAGACTTAAACTTAACTCACGATTATATCATTTTAGTCAAACTATTTCCGAGGAAAGTAAACAAAAGGGGGGGTTGTAAATAATATAACAGTTTGTTGGTTTGAATTAATAAGTAACAAGTAAACAAGATTCATAGTTCAGATATTAATATAAGATGAAAACTAGGGTAAATGTGTTCCTCACAAGCTCTTAACGTAGTATTCCTAATAATAGTAATTATTTCCTAGTGCCTAACATGCAAGGCTGATAAGTTTGGTATCCCGAAGTGATTGTTAATCCAAGTATGAACTTTCACCGTGCAACTTGGTAAGTCTACGAGTGTGTACTTTACTATCCCTTACCTTTACCCCGGATTAGTCATTGTGTCAATTGAGTTAGGTATTCACCCTCATGTCAACTGATTAAAGTCAGACTATTAGATAGCAGCAAATAATTACCTAAAGCTTAATTGTTTAATCCTTTTCTCATTCATTACCCCCTTGGTAAGGAAAGTAGGAACGATGCGAGTTGTAACGTTGGTCTACGTTAAAAAGACTTCTAAACTAAAGGATTAACAATACATGCATAAACATTATACAAGAATTAATTAGTTATTATTCATACATTGTTAATTGCTCATGATTTCCATAACTCTAGTTGTGGATTTAGCTACTCAAGCTTGAGAATTCACAATTCATGTTAGGGTTACTAAAAAAATCATGAACATACAATTAGAATAGATGAAAACCGAAATCATAAATTGAAATTCAAAGTGAAAATTGAATAAACTAGCTTTCGGAATTAAAGTGCCAAAGTGTTTGCAAATTAATTACAAAATCCAAAAATAAAAGTCTCCAATATTGTCAACTCCCAAAAATGGAAATAACAACTAGTACTTATAAGAACTAAATCCTAAACATAGTAGGAAAACGAAATAAGGAACACCTGGTAAGACGTGGTTTCGATTGACGACACGACCTACGGGCAGTGGATCAGCCTAGGGTATGTGGTTCACCTCTGTGGTTTAGCACTTGGAAAATATTTCAGAGTCTTCAAACGACAGTCCCACCTATGGTACGTGGACTGGTCTACAGTCCGTCCTGTCCCTCCGTGGTTCAAATACTGGAAATCAACTTTCAGATCAGAAATAACGGTCGTGCATGATGGTCCGTCATTTACTCAACGGGGCATCGTTTGCCTCCGTGGTTCCACATTTGGTCAAACTTCCATGAACTATCATCTACGCTTCAGAACCTATGACCCGTCACTAGACCTACAGTCCATAGTTGGCTCCGTCGACTGCTACTGTTGCCACTTGAGTTCTTTTCTCTCTTAATAGCTTTCGAACCACTTTGCAACAAAGATTACATAAAAACCATTATATCTTATGACAAACAGCCCAAGACTCACACAAACTCTAAGTGAAATACATCAAAAATATTGTAAACTCACGGTATATCAACGGGCGGCCTCAGTCGCGAGCAGCTAACCGACCTGGCTCTCTATTTAAATTATGGTCGCAACCAACCTTGCCTCTGTTATTAAAATTGGTATTCCTCCTCTATCTGAACTCTCATTTTGGTGATTCAAAGTCCCACGTGCTCATAATTGTTGGGAATACCTAGTGGAGTAATTGGATTGTTTTGGTGATACTCTATTTGAGTTAAATTTGGTGCGAAAGTTTTTTGACTTTTTCCTTTTTATTTGTGTTTTCATTATGGGTTGTTGTTTCTGTTGTTTTAGGCCACGAATTGCATCCTATTTTGGGACACAAGTTAAAGGCATGGTTTAGGACCTTTTGATAGATTCAATCCCAAAATTTCCAAAATGGATCCCATAATTCCCATCTAACACTAAAAATTAGTCTATCTCAGCTTTGGGTGATTTTGTTATCTAAACTACCATATTGACATTGTGATCCTATTCTTTAAAACATCACAACGTTCAGAGTCTATTCGTAAGGGAAAAACTCCAGCATTATGATTTGGAGCACGTGTGATCGACCTACAGGTAGGCTACGACTTCCTTTCTATTTAGATTGAGCATGAGTGTGTGAATTCATGATGATTAGTGTGAATTGAAGGCGAATCCCTATTTATTCCTACTTTTTTTTAGAAACCATGATTTATGGTTGATTACTATTGTTTGAGGGTAGTACCATGTTTAGTTGGGGTTGTACGTGTGTTGTCGCATGCTATGTGATTTACTTGTTTTACTATGTGTTTCTTGAAGCATGTGTGGCCTTAGTATAAGATAGACTAGTGTTAAATTAGAATTGTGAACCTTGTGACTTTTGTATGTCTCTTACGCCGCTCGAATGGACTAAGTCCTTGTGGACTGGGATGTAAGACTTGGGTATGATAGTATGAGCCTTACGTTGGGCATTTACGCAACTTGTTGGCTCTTTTGTCTTCTCCCCCTACTTCTGATGGGATTTCTCAAGATTTGAGTACTTTAAGCATAGAGCATATCATGATACCTTTGGGAGTTTAAGTCGATCCATGATAGCTTGGAGCCTACTTGAGATCATCTTCGGAGTCGATATAACCCCGAGTAACTTTTTCTAGTTGGGCGACTTAAGCTCACGTGGGTGGCTTGGCTGGCTAGGCAGCCTTGATATTTGATATCCTCTACGAAGTTGACACGCCCTTAGGTCACTCTTGCTAGCTGGGTGGATTACACCCCTAGGAGTGGACTCTGTGGTTGGGTTACCTGGGTTGGTTGTCACTCTTACTAGTCGGGCTGGGAGTTGACTGGTTCTTGGTTACTTGGGCTGGGAGCTTGGCTGAAGTCCTTGGATTTGGATCTGGGTTACTCTTCTTTCTTATAGACTTATCTATTATGTATAGTAGTAGGGCTTATGGATATCGAAGATGAGGGTGAGATTTTGGCGTCCTAGATGAGTCTGTCTCCATCTCTATATATGTTAGCTTGTCTTTTGCCTTTGAGACGGCTTGTTGTGGTCCTATTTTGGAACTTATATTTATCTTGTTAGACAGTTTTGTACTCGTGACTTCTAGTACTTTGGAGGGTTTCCTTTGTATATAGTTTAGGTTTGCTTTTCATTTTGTCTTTTCTTATCGTTAGTATTATTTTCTGTTTAGTTCCACCCTTGTAATCATTACTTTTCTTCTGGGTACGGGTCGGCTTACCTACTGATGGGTTGTAGTAGGTGCCATCATGACTTGGGAATTCGGATCGTGACAAAAGTATAGGTTTGTATCTTTGTATTCTTTATCTCATTTCATCTACTCAACGAGGGACATCTTTAAACCGGGGACATTATGATCTTATAAGTTGATAAACGGTTAATTGATATTGATTGTGTATTTCACTAAAAGAACTTGATTTCCCATGTCTTATAATATTTCTTCTCTTCCATAACTCCCAAATTATAATGGTTGGAATTTCCTTCATAATAGTCTACACATTGGGGTTTCCTTGATAGCTCCACCACTTGTGAAAGAGTTGAAAAAGATGATCTCATTCAACGATAATACATGCACAGGAAGCAAACAACCTACATAGCTTTTGGGCTATTGGGGTTGTTAATAATAAATGTGCCATGGTTTCCAATGTTCCCTCCTCACAACAATAACATTTCAAGGCAATCTACATATTCATCCTTTTGAGATTACCATATGTAGCATTTCTTCTCCTCCACACTCTCCATAGAAAGAATGATATCTTAAAAGGTTGCCCCTTTACCCACACATTCTTCAACCAGTCTACTTCTTCTTTCCACTTCCTTAGATGTGATAGGTTGACTTAACTTTTAACACCTCTCTTGTATTTCCCATCCACCATGCTTTGTCTAATCCATTGATGTTTATTTTAGAATTAACATTTTCAATGATGCGTGTTGCCAATTCATCTGACATGTATCTTAATAACTTTTCAGCATTCCATTCCCCATTGATAATATAATCATTCACCATCATATCCTCCTCAACCAAATCTTCCTTAATGAAGTATAGAGCACCCTATTTCGTTTAATATCAAACAAAAACTTTGAATTTCTTGACTAAACCAGCCACCAAATATCATGTTCCACTTCCTCCCTAATATTCGTCATCCTTCTCCATACATGTGAAGCTCTTTTAATATATTTTTACATTAGTAGGATAAAGCTTCTTACAATACTTGTTCTCCATGAATTTAGCCCATAAAGAAGTAGTGGATATCCTGAAATTCCAACATAACTTTGCAAAAAGTGCTCATGTAAAAATCTTAACCCAAGTCCCCCTTCATTCTTTGGGTGGCACATTTTCTTCCAAGCCACCCATTATTTACCTCTTTGTAACACCTCAGATTTGGAAAAGAAATAAGAAAATGTAGTTTTTGGGTTGTAGTCTGTGTCCACGGGTCCCATCTACGGATCGTAGAAGCTCCTACGGGTAGTAGATGGCAACCATAGGAACATGGACAAATGAAATTTTTAAATCAAATCTCAGTATCCTTTTTACGGTTCACCAGGACGATCCGTCAATCTTTGTACAAGTCGTACGAAGGTCTCGTAGACGACCCCCAAATTTAGTTAAATTTTAAAGTTTAAAAGTTGGTTCTACAATTGGTATGTACAGTCTGTAGGAAGACTTGTGAGTCATACATAAGTTTCTATCAAAAGTAGCATTTGAAGTCCCAGTAACCTACTACGGTTGACCAGTACGGTCCGTAGAAGGTCCCACTGTAGATGGAGCCCGATAGTTATTTTTAAAGGGGATTTTAGGTCTTTTCATAATTATTTTAACCCAGAACTATGTCGTTTTACCTATATCCCTAAGACCTATATAGAATTTTTAGTCCCGATTAACCCATTTTCAAGTCTTTCTCCTAAATTCCCTAAACTTGACCAAATTCATCCTCTCAAATTCCCTCAAGTCTAAGAATGAAGAAGAAGAAGAAGAAGAAGTTAGGGTTCCAATCAAGTCTCCAGTTTCTCCATTTTCTTGGGCATAAAGGATCAAGGTATGTGAGTATTCACCCATGGAGTCCTTTCCTCCACAGGGTCCCAAAGATTTCAATTTTCAATTGATCAAATTAGGGTTTCAATTCAATGAATGTGGGTTTCTTTCAATTATGATCAATTATGATTAATTATAATTAATGAAGTCTTCTAATGAATCATTTGATGTTTATCTATGATATTTAATTGAAATTTCATCTACCCATGCCTACATTATGCTTTTCAAACATGATTCTATGAGGAACCTATGACTATGAATTGTGAAGTTATGAAGATATACATGTTTTCATGAAGTTATTTAAATGAATTGATGATGCTTTGAAAGGAAAGTATTGATGTTATTGTGAAAGGATTTCTCACTTACTTATATGATCATAATTGTGAAAAGTATTTGTCACAAATGAAATCACATTGGTGAAAGGTTTTCTCATCAATGTTGAATTATGTTTAAGGAGCTATTCTATATTTTGATCTTAAAAGATGTGGACTGGTATTTATCATTGCCTTTTCTATGTTAAAATGATATTTGACTTTTATCTATTTCATTGAGATTTAGACTTATCACGGAGGGGGCTTTGAGGTGGAGGCTCAAATAGGGTAGTCTCTAGTAGTAATTCTAGTCCCAAACTAGGTTCCCCCATAGGATTGTCTTAAAAGACCTAGCTAGTGGATCCACTTTAGCAAATGATGATATGTATGGACTCTACCTTTGCAAGTAGTTTCCCTTTCTTTCTGTATGAGGGATATACCGGATTCCATGATATAACTCTCATGGTCTTATTGTTGGTTAAAGCTAATACCACACAAAAGGCCTATGTTTTCTTCAAATCTTTTCTTCTGTCTTTTATGTTAATATACATGACCATGCTTTCATCATTATCAAGTCATCTTTTTCTATAAATTACTTATATTATCAAGCCTATGTTTATGTGTATTGCCTCATACCTAGTACATTCCATGTACCAATTCATACTTGTACCTACAATGTTTCACTAATTTAGGGTCCGACACTTTCATTCTCCATTTTCGTGGCTAGTTGATTCGTTTGGGCATTTGAATATTAGTGAGTCCTCATGATCCGAGGGCCAATAGTCTTTTATTGTTTTCATGTCATTTTAATTTTGGACTTTGTTTGTGATGTATGGGTTACGTCCCAATAACTTTCCTTATGATGTAATAGATAACTTCGAGACTTATGTTTAGACTTTCGCTTTTGTCAAACTCTTTTATATACAATGTTACTTTTAAACTCTTTTGTTTCTATTATCTTGTATGATGCATGCTAAGCGACTTGTGTAGGGGCTCTCACGGTCTTATACGCTATGTCATGTCTAGGGTGTACTTTGGGTCGTGACACTCTTATTCCTGTGTTATTTCCCCAAAATAATTTTGGAAAAACTTGATGAATTTTCTCAATTACTATTTTGGGGGGATTCATGGAAGGTAGGAGATAAACTGGTATAGATTGTGAGACATGATTAATGAGAGTGAATTTACCTCCAAAGGACGGGAACTTATTTTGCCATGACAGTACCCTTCTGGCAACCTTTCTGGATTTGGTCTTCAAAATGTATGCTACTCTTTCTCCCACAAATAGTTTGACATACCAAATAAACAAAAGGGAAATTCCCCTATCTCATCCCTATAATCCTTCTAAGTTTGATAGCCACTATTAGAGGTGTTTTTATCATGCAAATAGAAAAAGCTCTTTGATTTGTTGATCATTTGCCTCGACACCTTCTCATATTCTATTATCACCCTCATCATCTTAACAATCAACCATTTTATCTCCTGATCCAAAAAGAATTGTATCATCTGCATGTGATAGGTGGTTTATCTCCAAACTCCACTTTGGCAATCCATACCCCTTGTACTATTTTACCCCTCTTGATGATTGGAAAATACCACTGGATTTCCCATCAATTAGTACAGAGTACCAATTATTTGAAATCAGTCTCCAAATCATATAAATTATTATCTCTCATTAAAAAAAACCTTCGTAGCACCTTTGTTAGAGCAATTCAAGATACCTTGTCATATGCCTTCGTAATATCAAATTTAACCACCACATTAATCTGCTTGTTTCTCATGTTGATATCTCAAATTATTTCTTGTGCCACAAGAACATTTTCTGTGATGCTTCATCCGTTCACAAAGCTAGCTTGTGTTTGTGATATAGTTCCTGGTAATACTCATAATATTCTCTCATGCACGATATGATTTTGTTAGTTAATGAGATCAAGCTAATAGGTGTTAGCCTCATATTTGAGAAAGTTTTCACCTCCTCCTTCTAAGGGAGCAGTACCAAGTTGGTGTGCATAATAAATTTGGGAAAATTGTTCCCACAAAAGAAACCCTGACCAATCTTGTGATATCCTCACCAATAAGATCCCAACAACTTTGGAAAGTTTTTTTCCAGAAAAATCATCAGTGCCATATGCACTCTCTCCATTTTTTCTTCAAAAACAACACCCTTCACCTCCTTTCTACTAGGTAATCTCGTCATTTCTTTATTTTGTTCTGTTGTGATCAACTGAGTAATATGTTGTAGCATGGTGAAGTCTAAGCTATCCCATTTTATTTGAATTGTTTCTAAACAAAAAACAAAGCCTCCTCGCCAATTTGCGGCTCCTTGGCTATTGGTGATTTTTGCTAGCTGTAATTTCTTCGTTATTCCCTTTACATAAGGATGAATGTTTTTGAGTTACTGTAATCTTTTACAAACTATTTCATCCTCGCATTTTGATTCCAGTAATCTTCCTCTATTCTCAAGTATTTCTTCAATTTTGCCTCCATTTTGTTCAGTTCTACCCTATTTTCAGTTGTTGGATCTATTTCCAGCTGAGCCTTGCTTTAATGATGTCCTCTATTATAGCAGTTTTCTGAAAGATGTTACCAAAGATCTCTTTTTTCCACTTTGTTGGATCCCTCTTCACCTTCAATTATTTTGCTTGAAACTCTATGAATGAACTGCCCACAAAATTTGCACATCAGTACTACTGCATGATTCCGTTAAAATATGGATGTTTGGTCCAGAAATTTAAAAATCTGAACGGTTTTTTGAGAGGCTTTTATGTGGAGTTGCCAATCAAATGTAAAGAATCATGATTAGAACCTTGTCTAATAAAATGATGTACCTTCGAAGATGGGAAAATGTTTAGAAAATCCCGATCAACCAAAATTCTGTCTAATCTTTTGAAAATATTGTCTTCTCTAATTCTTCTATTCCATTAGTGAATTTACTCTCTATTAATCTTACTTATTCCAATGCACAATTGTTTATGCAGATTTCAAAATTGATTGATCCATGTTGAGTGAATGAAAGACCACCTAACTTTTCCTCCTTGATCTTAGGCGTATTTATATACCGATTTACTAATATTTACCCACATATGTCTTAAGTTTTGAGAATAATTTCTAAGCTAGTTGTTATATTTTGTGAACCTTGCATTGATTGCGCACTAAGACATGTGATTAGTATATGCAGGAATTTTTCAAAGGTAAAGGGAGCCTATAGGAGCTAGCACAAAGAAAGGAAGTTTAGAAACAACTCAAAGGAGCATGGGCTGGATGAAACAAAGGAAAAAAATTGGCCTACCACCTTTGGCACAGGACGTCAGGCCATAAACTACTGAAGACTCTCCTTGGTGCACTGATGGCGTAGGGCGCCAAACCCTAAACTACTAAAAGGGTCCCCTAGCGCATTAGTGGTGTGACGTCCCAACCCTGGTCTGACATTCCTGAGGAATTTGAGTTGAATTAGGATTCCAAATTTGTTGAGAATTGGGAATTTATTTCCTAAACTCTATATATAGGACCCTAGACTTATTTTGTAAAAAGTCGACTTATTTTTGGTGTGTAAGAGAAAGGATAAACAATTCGTCTTATGTTTTGATTCTCTACTCTTTACTTAGTTCTGAATTTCATGAAAACAATTGTCTTAATGTTTTTGAATATTATGAGTGGCTTAAAACCATTGTTCTGCGTTGTTTCTACAGGTTATTGTTGAACATTGATTATTTTTGAATTAATGTTGGTTATCACTAAAATTACTTTTAAATTCTTATTTTAGTATTTCATGATTGGCCACCATTGAGATAAACATATTATTTATTCTTGAAATTGAGAGACGAAGAGGTAGATAGACCAGAGAATATAAAGAGGTCGATCTCTCTTGCATATCACTTGTTCAGATTCGTGTTCAGGATTCACACCCGGATGAACACCTAGCTTGATTACTACACGGGATAAAATATAAATGCTCACCAATTGTGTCTATATATCCCTACTCAACTATGTAGTCAGACAATCAATTGGAGTAGGTGATTATAGGTCGAGAGATTATGATCATATAATTAACCCTGTAAATCAGTAATTTGATAACCTTAGTTAATTCATTACATGAGATGTGATACATGAGACCTTAAGCATACTTCAACACTGGAATTTTCTCATAATTGTTCAAATCGCCGAAATTGAAGTTGTCCTTGTTAGTTACTTTAATAATTGAATTTTTTGCATTAGTAGTAAACAAAAATCACAATCTCTTGGAAACACTTTTTTTTAATTGTGGAAATAATAGAATTAATATAAAGTGATCGTAAGTCCCTTGGTTTTGACAACTCAGATCTAAAAAGAACTATATTACTTGCGCGACCACGTACACTTGCATGTGAAATTAGAAGCAACAAGTTGTTGGTATGATATCACATTGAGATCACTCCCTACAATCTATGGGTCCTCTATTTCTTCAACTAAAAGACTCAGGTCTACCCATAATTCCAGCCTTTCCAGAGCATCACACTTGGTATAGACCAAAGTGATGAAGAAGGACATGTTATCTTTAAGAAATATCATTGATAAGAATTGAATAGTGTTCGATACCACACTGCCTACCCACTCTTCTCTCTACAGAAAATTAAGATCTTGGCAAAAATATTTACCAAAGCATGACTCATACCCAACTTTCTTTTGTAATGATCTAGCTTTGATGGATATTGAAAAGGTTTCATTAAAGCTATAAATGAATAATGATGTCTTCTACCTAGATTCATCAACCTCTCAAAAGACTTTTGAGTGTTAACAAATTTAATATTCTAAAACATTATTTTTTCAATCATTGACTACTTTTTGTAATCCTATCCTTGATGCTCCTTGTTTGGAAGTGAAGCAGAATTGTAACCTTTCCTTTCTTTGCTCCGTTTTTCAAACTGTTTGTCTGTTTAGGAGATAATTCCCCCGCTTTACTTATCTGTTGAATGTTGTACCCCATAGTCTCGTCTTCCTTTGTTGAATTTCTTCCTTTATTTCCTCAATTAACACTAGGGCTTTCTTAAATATCAGATATTTGCTTGCATGACTCACCTTTATCTCCTCCATCCTTTGATGATACTTTATTTATTGAATCCTGATTGTTGTCCCTCACAATCCCTTGTTAATTTGTGCTCCTTATCAACTTAGGACTACTCTCTACTTGTCACTTCAATTGGATCAATCCTACTTACTGGCGTTGATCATTGGCAGTTATTCTTTTGACTGTCCTTTTGATCATGGCCGGCTGTTGCTGATTGATTGGTTCCTACCTCTTTGCCACTTTCTCCCTATTAATATTTTTTACCTAATCTATACCATCTTGTGCTTCCACCACCGTTGGCTCTTTCGGCTCACCTTCTTCAAGGGCATCAAATTTATTTTCAGTGATAATACCCACCCTATTCTAAACTTTTCCTTGTTGAGGGTTATTTTTTTTACCACCCCACTTTTTGTGTCTTGCTTCCATGAATTCTTCATTGTCCCGAACTTTTGGATTTATTCCTTCTCCCCCTTTCTTGTCCAGTTTCTATCCCTCTTCCTTTTGATTTTCGCTTTCTCCTTTCTTCGTATCAGTCTCTCATTTGTCTCTTTTATCATTCATTAGGTGAAGCTCTGGGTGCTCCACGTAACATTGATGCTCATTATGCCCCTGTATCATACAAGTCTTCAAGTATTTTGGCACATAATCATACTTGATCTTGATCCATTTTTCTACTATTTTCCAATTCGTCCTTTTCACTCCTGTGTTGATACTCTTTGGAAATTCCTTCAAGAGGTCCACTTCGACCTTTACCCTCGCACAACTAGGCCTTCTCTGGTTTTTGTATCCATATCCACTTGTAGAGGCATACCTACCGCCGATGCCAATGCGAAGAGTGCCTCCCTCCCATAAAAATTTGGAGGAAGTGATGGAAAGGATATCCAATCAATGGCAGTCATTGTTTCCTCCTCCAGATTACAATGGATCCCATTTCAGGGTCCTAATAGGATAAGACTAATTCTAATGAGCTATGTAAAATGTTGGCTTTAATAGGAGGTGCACATAATCCTCCAATTATGTATCCCTAATCAAAACATGTATGTTATATTGTCAATCTGTGTTTAAAACAGAATTACTTATTCTAATAAACTTTGCAGAAACACGAAGTAACCAAAGTTTTAATGAACCAGTAAGAATAGAAGAACATATATTAATTCAGAACAACTAAAATTTGTAAAACATACCAGAATCTGGAAAAAGACAAAACGGAAAAGATCAATCACACTGAATGCACAGTGTCCCCTTAAGAAAATTATTCCCCTTTAGTATCCGACATTTGATTTGGAATATGTCCTCCCAGGATAGAATGATCTCAATCACCAGTGTATTGATACCCAAAACTCTGGTGTCAATGAACCACTCAACAGCAGTAAAGTACACGAAAAAACTTTGTGCAGAGGAAGAAGAAGAAAAGAGAATAAATCGTAAGGAAAAAATCTGAAGAATCTATGAATTTACAGGCAAGAGGAACTGGTTCCGAAAGGTTCCTGAAAGTTGCAACCTTTTAGAACAGTCACTTCCAACGGCAGGAAATTCAAATAGAACGGGAAAGAATTTAAATAAAATGGGTCGCGAACGGACCAATGTTTCGATTAATTAACTAATTAATTCAAACGTTTTGGCCATTTAATTTAATTTAATAAAATAAATAATTAACTAAATAATTAAAATAAACTTTGTCAAAAAATTAATCTCTCGATCATTTTCCAAAGCCGTAGCCCAGCGACGATGACGGCGCAAGGAGGGTCCCTCTTTCCAACCCTTTTAACAATTAATAGGAGTGTTTCAATATTTAAACTCTTCTATTTTTCTTTCCACCACTGATGAGGGAGAAATGCCTTTTCACTAAAGCATAAGAAGACTTTTCAAGTTCCCAACTCTTCAAGTTCCAAACTTTCCAAGTTCCTCTCTTTTCATCTTCCCTTCATTTCCCATTAACTCTTGCTACATACCCAACATGTTATTCAACAACCCAATATTACACTCTCCTTTTAACTCGCTCTGTGTGGGAATGAGTTTGCGTAATTCTTGAATGTTAGGCAATCCGTAAGAGAATTTCCCAATCATTACGTATTGCAAACAATACGAGGTTCTCCATGCAAATAAAGTACTGGTTTGAAAGGGATATGTTTTATGTTGGTGGCTGGTGGCTGGTGCAGGGGCGGCTCAATAGTGTTAAAAAAAAGACATGTGCCTTAGGCCCCGAAATTTAAGGGGCCTCATTTTTAATAATAATAGGTTATAAGTTATTAATATTTTTAACAAATATTGAATACTATTTGTAGAAAAAGTAAATTTTCATGAAAAATGAAGGAATTATTAGAAGAAATTTGACATATTTGGAGTACTATATCTCATGATAAATAATTTAAAATAAGAGTGGTTATATTATCAATTGAAAACTAGAATAAATCAATTATATAAAAGTTATTAACAATTTAAGTTTAAGGCCCAGCTTGATTTTTGCTTTAGGCCACTAATATGCTTGAACCGCCCCTGGGCTGGTGGTTTCAAAAAAGTGGCATATGGGATTGACGAAGGTCATGCCGATGTTTGGCCAACCTCTGGCAAAGGTTGTTCTGTGGTGGTAGTCATCACTATCGGAAAACACGTTTAAAAGCTAGGTTTTGACGATGGAGCTAGGGTTTTTTTTTAAAGTCTTTCCCCAGCATTAAATTTAAAGAGAAACTGTTACTTCACCAAAGGCGAACAAAATCTGCCCAAAAACTCAAAATGATATTCATAAAATCTATCTAATTGCCCTCATTTAGGAAAGCAATTATTAAATTAAAAGTTTTAATTTAATATTGAAAAAGTTTAAGCAACAAAATCAATCTCTTACCATTTTCTAACATTTGATAGTCTCTTAAAATTTATTAACTTTCCATTACAAAAATGTCAACTTTACATATTGTATTTGACAAGAGAATTATGAAAAAAAATAAAAATTTAAAGGGTTTTACCCTCTTGTGAACCAAGCGAGATAACAACTTAAAATACAACAAACTTCTTTATTCTTAATTTGCTCAAGATTTGTTATACCAATGACTTCTTCAAAACAAGAGCTTATCAAGTTAGTGTTTTATCGATTTCATTTAATTTTTTCTCATTTTTTTGTTTTTATTATACCATCTTTGTGATTTTTTATGCGTAATTCAATTCTTAGTGAGATGAAGAAAGCAAGCAATGAGCATAACTTCAAAAAGAAAATGCTCTTCTCAGAATACAAATTGTTGCGTGAATTGATGGAGAGGTCAACTTCTCCTCGTACTGAAAATCAAGAGAAACTTCTTAAAGAGTTCCATGATAAATTTGAGCAATTGAAAACAGAGGTTAATTTTATTTCATCAAATATTCATTTACGGAATGCTCTAGTAAATAGATTATTGACTATATTAGCCTTTTCTTTTGCAGTATAAGAAATTATCAAGCTTTATGAATTCGATGAGGACAATATTTGATGGGAAGTAAAGTTAATCCTGGAGATTATCAGTGAGATTGTGTATGCCAAGTTTGTTATTGCTTAAAAATCAACAGAGAAAAATAAATACTAATTACTAATTTTACAATCAAACTAAATGAACTACAAATTAAAAATAGTCAATTATCGTGATTCTCGTCCAATGGAATAATTTTTTGATCGTACTTGATTCTCATGCACCTTACAAAATCAAGAGTACTTGTGAATTTTACTAACAAATTCGGCAATATCTAACACATAGTAATAAAAAATAATTAATTCAAATGATAAGAATATTTCTTCTCGAGCTTTTATTTCTTCCGTTAAAGGAGATTTGAGAAAATATGAGAATCTTTGGTAGGGACTGATCAAGTTGTTTCACAATAAATGTATTCGAACCTAATATTATTTATGCAGATTATTGATTTTATTGTGAGATTTGACAAATATTTTAACAATATTTATTTCTGAACTTATAATCTGAAAAGTGCAATAAATTTAGTGCTTAAAACATAATGGTCAAATTTATCAAATTAAAATTTTGAATCACCTTTAATCATCAATACTATTCAAAAAAAGAAATGGATGTTATTAAACAATTTAATGTTTCCATAGATAAAACAAATCTTTAGTCCTTTGAATTATTGGATTAATAATTTTTAATGTCCTAAGAAAAATATAGTTGAAAACTTCCATGGAAGAGTTTTATCCTGGGTAGATTCAAAATACCCACTTGAATATAGTCATGAGTAAGTTTGGTCCTTTATAAAAGTGAGCATTTTTTTTATCTCCATCAAATAATTTAAATATTCTATCAAGTTATGAGAACTATATAATTATTTTTAAAAGAAGTCTTATTAAATCTCATAAAAAGTAGTACCATAAATTTCATGGACCAGACAAATTTAACACTTTATATTTATTTTACTGAAACAAGTTCTCTAATCTACAAACAAGAATTAATTTAAAAGAAATATTTGCCTTTACACCCAATTTTAGACGATTTTTCCTCTACCCTCCCATTTCTGTGCCAAGTTTTCCTAGCTTATAGAGTGGTACCTACAGATTGTCTGAGAACATGAAAAGAAAATTTACAACTAAATATTCCATCAGCGGATTGTCAACCAATTCAATCTCATTAGCTATTAGTATAGTATTTTCTTTTTTTACTTTGTCCCTATTAAAACTAGTGCCAGGGATCTTAAGTTGAATAAAGAACCTAGACTACTACAATTATTCTACCAAAAGGAACGATTTTTATGCATTGTGAAGTTTCTAAGAGATAAAGTTTCTAGTCAAATAGTTGGCCATGGTCATTGTTTAGTCAAAACAACCACGAATCAGTGATTTAATGATTCTAATAGGTTTGAAACACATTTTATAACTGATTTGCATCTACGCTTATTGTTACTGGGGTTTTGGATGAGTTTTTGGACACTTGAGTTGCATTATAGTAGAATATAAAGTGAAGTGTTGACCTTAGTCAAATAGTTTACCAAACAAACTCACATTCATGATTATAAAGTTCCAACACGTTTGTATGATGATTTTTGACTTATCCACAAGTATTGGTCACACTCTGATGAGTTTCAAATACATTTGGGTGATGTTAGGCTCCGGAGATGACTACATTGGCAGAGCATTACCTTCTGACGGACAATGTCATGTACATGTGTCGCATGGGACCTGCATTTCAAGAGCCTATTGATGAATACGATGCTACTGCGGATGAGAAGGATGATGAGGAGGAGGATGACATTGAGGATGATGGGAATGATAATGATGATGATATTGGTGTTGGTGATGTTGATACACCCTTGATGGCTGTGGATTCTGCCACGAATCTGGCAACTACTGATTGAGATCACGAGGTCTAGAGGCCTAAAGAGAGTTCTCTTTTACTCTACAATCTTATTTTATTTGTGCACTGGGGACAATAGTATCTTTAAGTATGGGGTGGGAAGATGAACTTTCATGTAAATAATGTTACTGCTTTATCGTGTCTTTTTGTTTTGTATGTGGGTTCCTCGGTTTTTGTTTTCGGTTCTTTTTCCTGAGGATAGTACCCTTAAATCGACTAGGACTAATCTATGCTTATTTTATTTTGTTTGATTGTTAGTTGAGTCAGTTTCGTAGAAGTGAATGTTCCGCTTATGGGAAAATTAGTCATAACATTGGTAGATTGTGAAATCAGACTTTTGGCATTTTGAAACATTGCTTAAAAAGTTAGCCCGACGTCATGCGTAGTTCATAATTGAATTTTCAACTCTAATGAAAACAGTAACATTAAGACACACATAGGTTCTTTGTTTTGACTCTAAATTCATAAAGTGGGACTTGATTGTGTAGTAAGCACGCAATGTGATTTGTATGATCGTGCTAAGTTATGTATGTCCTTATGTGTATTTCACAATGCCATGTGTGGTGAGTATTTGATTAGTTTCTCGCATAAAATGGCATCTAGAACTTGCCCGTGTGTGCTAAACAAGTAACTTGTGTGAGTTGTGGAATAGGATTGAGGCATTTCTTTGCATAGACAATTTAACTTTCTTATGGGGCTCCAAAATAATTACCCTCAGTGAAGCCCTATTGAGCTTTTTAGCCTATACTTCTTTGATTAACCGCATAATGACCAAATATCTTTTTTTTTATACCATTACTTTGTTTGATCCAAATATTGGTCCATAATGCACTATATAAGTAAGAAAAGGTAACATGATTGCAGAAGTGAAAAATGGTGAGATGTTTTGTGTGGTGAAATTAGAGAAAAGAGGTGAGAATAGCCCATTAGTAAATAGCACTTGTTATGCTTTATAAAAAAAAAAAAGAGAGAAACAAGCTTGAATAATGAAATTATTTTAACAAGTGCTTAAGTATGTTAAGGGCAAGCTTTGAAAGGTGAACGAAGGGTGGTTAAGAAGTATGCACCAAAGAAGAGAGAAGTGGTCTAAGATATCCGAATAATAAAACAACAGCATTAAGGAGGAGTAGTCACTTATCATATCCTAAATGTACCCTTCCTATCTCAAAGCCGACATTACAATCAAGTTAAGTTCTCTTGATTCCATGCATTGTGAAAGTTAGAGCACACTAAGGGAAAGCCTATGGTAAGTTGTAATATGCAAGAGCATCTTTTGTAAGCGTGAGAGCTTGAATTTTTAAAAATAGGCCTTTTAGATATTAAGATGCGTGAACATGATGTATAATTGAAAAGTTATACCAAAAAATAATGACGGAATTCATGACAAACATTTGGGTGTATTTCATGTTGGTATGTTCTTATATGGTTACATTGGCACGGAAAAATTAGGGATGAGTTATTCATAGGGGTTTTGTTGTGTCGATTGGTATACTAACGTGGTGAACTAATTTGTTGATTGATTAAATAAAGTGTGGACAACAAAAGCTTGACTAAATATATGTGGTTAATTTTAATGCATGTAGATAAGTCCAACGGTGGTAATGATGTTTAGAGATTGTTTCAGTATGAATAAAGGTTTAAGTGTAGTGTGGTGATCTTAGGCATATTTGTATTCTCAAGTTCTACAAGTTCCCGTATTTATCTTACGTTTTGAGAGAATTCTCAATTGTAATTGATATATTTAAATAATTATTGTGATGATTGAACACTAACCTACATAATTAGCTATATGCAGGGTTCCTAAAGAGGTATGCTTGGAACAGAAGCAAAGGAAACAAGGACGAAGAAAATACTCAACTGGAGGGAGGTTGGTGCGCCGCGCCTAGGAAGAAACAATTGAGACCAGTTTTTACCACACTGGTGGTGCAGGGCGCTAGTCCTGAATGTGCCCATATCCATATTGGCGCAATATTGGTGCCTTACCCCTGACCATTCCAGCAAAATTTTGGTCTTTTTAGGTTTCCAAAGGCTACTAGGAGTAGGAATTATTTTTCTAAACTCTATAAATAAGACCCTAGGTTTCAATCTTCTACTTTTTCTTTAATTTTGAATTTCATGAAAATTATTGTATTTGTTCTTGATTATTATGAGTTGCTAAATGTCTTTGTTGTGGGACAATAGCTATGGGTATGTAACACTTCAAATTTGAAAAAAAAAAAGAAAAATAATTTATTTGGATTGCAGGTTGTGTCTACGGGTCCCATCTATGAATCGTAAAAGCTTCCACGAGCCATAGATGTCAACCGTAGGAAGTGGAAAAATATTTTTTCTAAAATCAAGTCCCAATACCCTTGTAACGGCTCACCAGGACAATCTACCATTTCTTGTACGAGTCGTAGATAGGTCTCGTAGGTGAGAACCAGACTTGGTGAAGTTTTAAGGGTCACAGTTGGTTTCTACGGATGTAGAAAGACCTACAAACCGTAGAAGTGTTTTATTAAAGATAGGTAACTTTTATGGTCCCAGTACTTGGTCTACGGTTGACTAGTATGGATAATAGAAAGTTCTATGATATGTAGGTCTAAACCATAGGTCGAGTCGACAATTATTTTTAAGGGGCTTTTGGTTTCCTAATTGTTTTAAATTAAAACTATGCCATTTTACCTTTTACCCTAAACCCTATATAACGTTTTTAAGCTGGAAATTACCTACTTTCAACTCATTCTCCTAAATTCCCTAAAACTCACCAAAGTCATTCTCCAAAATACTCTCAAGACTAAGGAAGAAGAAGAGGAGCTAAGGTTCAATTTCAAGTCTCCAATCCTCCTTTCTTTTTGGGCTTTTAACATCAAGGTATGTTAGTATTCACCGATGGTGTTCTTTCCTCCATAGGGATCCTAAAATCTTCAATTTTGTAAAGATAGATTCTCACTTCAAGTTAGGGTTTTATTCAATTTTCATGGGTTCCTCACAATTATGATTCAATTGATTGTTTTCTATTCTTTTATACGTGGATTGAAGTAATTGTACGTTTTTAATTTGAAATCACATTAACCCATGCATGACCCATGAATTTTAGACTAGGAGCACATGATTAAGCTTATGAATTATGGAGAATCAATTTATGAAGGATTACATGTTCTTTCTATGAAAATGATGTAAATGATTTAAGGTTGCTTTTTAGAATAAAGCATTGATGTTGTTGTTGTGAAAGGTTATTCTCACATAAAAGATTCATAGGGTTGAAAGGTTTTCTCACCTAAGTTGAATCAAGATTTAAGAGCTATTCTAAATGAACTCTATCTTGGATTGGCTACTTAATTGTGTTTTTCCATGGATAATAAGATGAATATGATTAATGACTATTCCATAGATTTTATGCTTAGCACCGAGAGGATATTGAGATGCTAACTCTCACATTAGTATAGGATGGGTTTGTAATATCAATCTCTCTATCCCAAAATTATATGCCACCATAGGTTTGACTTAGAAATACATAGCTAGTTGATCTACTTTAGCTCAAGTTTATAGTTCTTATCTTGGCAAGTAAGGACATATTTTCTCGGTGTGGGATAGACATCAAACTTCATGTTATAGATCACATGGTCTATGTAGGTTAATGGCAAACTTCCCACAATAACGATCTAAGGTTACTTTCTAAAGTATCTCACAAGTGTTTTAAAGATATTTTCTAACATGTTATCTGATGAATTAGATTGGTCAATGCATGTCATGTAAACTCCCTTTTAGCATGATTTCATAACTCTTATGCACTGTTATCATACTTAGTACATTCCATGTACTAATGCATACTTGTGTCTACATTGTTTCACTAATGTAGGGTCTGATGTTCCTACCTTCCATACTTATGGCTAGTTGATCTTTTTTTACTATTGAAGATTGGTTAGTCATTATGTTTCGAGGACCAAGACTCTTTTATTTCTTTCTGTATTACCATTTTCAGACTTTGTATGTGATGTGTAGTTTACGGCCTAATCACTCTCTTTATGATGTATTAGACGGCTTTGAGACTTATGTTTCCGCTTTTGTCAAACTCCTTATGATATAAGACCATCTTTTGAAATCTGTAAATTCTATTATCTCGTATGATGTATGCTAAGTTACTTATGTAGGGCCTTTCGGGTTCCTATACACCATGCTACACCTAGGTTATACTTTGCATCGTGACAAACTTGGTATTTAGAGCACATGGTTTAGAAAGGTCCTAGGATGTCTCATAAGGCATGTCGAGTAGATTATTGTTCATGAGTGTAAAGCGCGCCACATTTATGAATAGGAGGCTATAAGATGTGTAGGAAATTCCACTTCTTTCATCATTATAAAGTCATGCGGTAGAGTATAACTCTATATATATTTCTCTCATAATCCTTATCCAATCTTTTTTCATGATATGACCCCTCGAAGGCTTACGTTAGGAGGAACATGATTGAGAATATGGAACGAGATGCTCCTCAATTTTCAACCGATCCTTTGGCCAAACAAGTGAATAATGTGAAGTTTCGGGCTACTTTCCGAGTGTTGGCTCAAACTATGACGGCTCAAACCAATTGGGAGGCAGTGGTGTCTGTGAACCCAAATGTAGGTACAGTGGCAACTAGAGTGAGATACTTCATTAGAATGAATCCCCCAGATTTTTATGGTTCCAAGGTTGAGGAGATCCTAAAGAGTACATTAATTAGGTATACAGGATGTTGATGATCATGGGAGTGACGCCGATGTGAAAGCCAAAATTGGTCGCTTATCAACCTAAGGGTGTTCCCTCAATTTTTTTAAACCAATGCAAGGAAGAGAGGGTGGTTGATGCAGATCTTCTTGATTGTGAAAAGTTTAAGGTTGCTTTCTTTGATAAGTTTTTACCCTTGAGATGAGGGAGGCAAAGGTACTTAAATTCATCAATCTTCGTCAAGAAAATATGTGTGTGAAGGAGTATGCCTTGAAGTTCAGGCAAGTGTCTAGATATTCTCCTACTATGGTTGCGGATCCCATGACAAGGATGAGCAAGTTTGTTTTGGGAGTGTCCGAGATGGTGGTTAAATAATGTCATACCACTATGCTCATAAATGAAATGTACATTTCTCATCTAATGGTGAGTTCTCAACAAATTGGAGAGGAAAAGCTTTAGAAAAGGTCTAGGGAGGCAAAAAGGGAAAAAACCAGTGATAGTGACTTTTCAAATTCACGGTCCGAAGAAAATAGTCATTCTAAGTTCCAAAAAAAGTACTCCGGTCAAGGTTCCTCTAATGCTCCGGTTCCTAAATTCAACAAAGATAAGGTGTCAACCCTAAGCCTCAAGGAGGAAATGGTGGAGGATCTTCATTGTCTACTTGTGCTATATGTGGAAGAATGCATGAGGGTGAATGCTTAGCCGGTACAGATGGTTGATTTGGATGTGGTAAGAGTTATCACAATATAAGGCATTGTTCACCACTTACTACTAAGGGAAGAGAAGGTAGGCAAGATCCGCCTAGTGGTTCGGGTTCAAATGCTCCCAAGCAAAAAAGATAGTAGAACCCGAGTAGTCTAATTTCAGTTTCCAAATGAGCCCATCATAGAGTGGAAAGGGGGAAAATCTATGCCTAAGGGTCAGTTTTTTTCTTGTCTTAAAGCTAGGAAAATGATCTCTAAGGATTGCATATATTATCTTGTTTGGGCAAAGGATATAGACACTGAAACCCCTACTCTTGAGTCGGTCCCCATTGTAAATGAGTTTCTGGAAATGTTTGTCAATAACTACTGGTGTTCCTCCCAAAAGGGAAATAGACTTCGGTATTGACATTCTCCCAGATACGCAACCTATCTCTATTTCTCATTACCATATGGCTGCGGCAAAACTTAAGGAATTGAAAGAAAAATTGAAGGATATGTTGGATTAATGGTTTCATCCAACCGAGTATCTCTCCATGGGGTGCACCAGTTTTGTTTGTTCGAAAGAAAGATGGTTCACTTTGCATGCGTATGCATTACCGACAATTAAACAGGGTTACCATTAAGAATAATTATCCTCTTCCAAGGATAAATGATTTGTTTGATCAACTCCAAGGAACAAGTTACTTCTCTAAGATTGAACTTCAGTTGGGTTATCACCAATTGAGGGTCAAAGAAGATGACATTTCTAAGACGGCTTTTCAAACTCTGTATGGTCATTATGAGTTTCTGATAAGGTAGTTTGGTTTGACTAATGCTCCAACCACATGTATGGACTTGATGAGTAGAGTGTTTAAACAATATCTCGACATGTTTGTGATTGTGTTCATCGATGACATTTCAATTTATTCAAGGAGTGAGGATGAGCACACCGATCATTTGAGGATTGTGTTGCAAGTCCTTAAGGACCAACAACTCTTTGCAAATTTAGTGAATGTAAGTTTTGGTTGAGATCCAAGGCTTTTCTTGGTCACATTGTCTTCAATAAGGGTATTGAGGTAGATCCTAAGAAGACGGATACGGTTAAATATTGGTATAGACCTATATCCACTTCGAATATTAATACCTTTTTGGGTTTTGTTGGTTATTAGATAAGGTTTGTGGAAGGTTTTTCTTCGATCTCTTCTCTATTGACTATATTGACCCAAGTGAAAGTTAAGTTCTTATGGTCGGAAGCGTGTGAGAAGAGTTGAAAGATAGGCTTACCTCTGCTCTTGGTGTTAACTTTTATGGAAGGATCTGATGAGTTTGTTTACTGTATTGCCTTAAGAATAGGACTAGGGTATGTCCTTATGCAAAATGATAGTTATTGCTTATGCTTCCCGACAACTTAAAGTTCATGAAAAGAACTGTCATGCCCATGATTTGGAACTAGTGGCGGTGTTTTTGCCTTAAATATTTGGGGGCATTACCTATATGGTGTTCATGTTGATGTCTTTACCAACCACAAGAGTTTGCAATATGTGTTCAAGAAAAAGGATCTAAATTTTCACCATAGGAGGTGGCTTGAGTTTCTTAAGGATTACAACATGAGTGAAAATGGGTTGGTTTGAATTTGGTGAGGTTGCATTGATAGGTCCCAAAATGGTAGATGAGGCTACGGAGAATGTTCAGCTTATAAGATAAAAGTTTAAAATGGCTTAATGTAGATAAAAGTCCTATACCGATGTTTGAAAATGAGATTTTGAATTTAATGTGGACGATTAGGTCTATTTGAAGATTTCACCCATGAAGAGTGTGATGAGATTTGGGAAGAAAGGGAGGCTTAGTCCCCGTTATATGGGCCATATTAGATTTTGAACTGTATTGATAAAGTTTCTTATGAACTTGATTTGCCTAACAACTTAGCATCGGTATATGTAGTATTCCATGTCTCTTTGTCGAAGAAATGTGTTGGCAATCAAACATCCATAGTATCATTAATGAGTCTTGGTATAACAGAGAGACTTTCTTATGAAGAGGTTCTAATTGAGATTTTAGACCGACAAGTCAAGAAGTAGAGGAATAAGGAAGTTGCATATGTAAAAGTGTTGTGGATGAATCAAAGGGCTGAAGATGCTACTTGGGAGGCCAAGGCTGATATGATGTCTCATTATCCCCATCTCTTTCCCTCCGATCCTGTTCTAGCTAAAGGTATTTAGTTCCTCATGGTTCATCCTTCTTGGTCTCATGTGTCTTAGTGGTTTTCATGTTTCCTCATGCATGCATGTTTATGAAAACCTGATATTGATAAAATGAGTTAACTTGATTGATTTCTCCATGATTATGTGCATTAGAGTAAGGTTTGCATTTATTCCTTATGAAATGATGTTTTAAGTATGTTTGAGCTTGTAGTTAATGTTCCTCCTTGATATTGTGCATTTTGAGTTAGTTGCAATCATGTTGGGCTATTAGATATTTTTCCTACCCTCCATATGATGCCTTGAGTTCCATTCGAGGACAAATGTTCTCAAGGGAGAGATACTGTAACACCTCGAATTTGGAAAAGAAAGAAAAATAAAAAATTTAGGTTGCAGGATGTATCTATGGGTCCCATATACGGACCATGGAAGATTCTATAGCCCATAGATGGCAACCGTAGGAAATGGGAATATATTTTTTTCTAAAATCAAGTCCTAGTACCTTTTTTACGGTTTACCAGAACGGTCCATCATTCCTTCTACGAGTTGTAGATAGGTCTCGCGAGTGAGTCCCAAACATAGTGAAATTCTGAGGGTCAAAGATACGAACCATAAAAATACCTACGAACCGTAGAAGTGTTCTGTCAAAGATAAGTTATTTTTAAGGTCCTAGTCCTTGGTCTATGGTTGACCAGTACGGACCATAGAAAGTTCTATGGTCCGTAGGTCTAAAACGTAGGACAAGTCGACAGTTTTTTTAAGGGGCATTTGGGTCTTTTTTCTAATTGTTTTAAATCAAAACTATGTCATTTTACCTTCCACCCTAAGCCCTATATATTGTTTTTAAGCCCTAAATCACCCACTTTCAACTCATTCTCCTAAATTCCCTCCAACTAACAAAGTCACTCTCCAAAAATATCTCAAGACTAAGGAAGAAGAAGATGAGCTAGGGTTCAATTTCAAGTCTCCAATCCTCCATTCTTTGTGGGATTTTAATATCAAGTTATGTTAGTATTCACCTCGATAGGGTTCCTAAAATCTTCAATTTTGTAAAGCTGGATTCTCAATTCAAGTTAGGGTTTTATTCAATTTTCACGGGTTCCTTGCAATTATGAGTCAATTGGTTGTTTTCTATTCTTTTATGCATGTATTGAAGTAATTGTATGTTTTTAAGTTGAAATCACATGACCCCATGCATGACCCATGAATTTTATACTATGAACACATGGTTAAGCTTATGAACTATGGAAGATTAATTTATAAAGGTATGCATGTTCTTTCTATGAAATTGATGTAAATGATTTAAGGTTGCTTTGAGAGTAAAGTATGGATGTTTTTGTTGTAAAAGGCTATTGGCCATTCTCACATAAATTATTAATCCATAGGGTTGAAAGGTTTTCTTACCTAAGTTGATTCAAGATTTAGGAGCTATTCTAAATGAACTCTAGCTTGGATTGCCTGCTTAATTGTGTCTTTCCATGGATAATAAAATGAATATGATCAATTACTATTTTGTGGGTTTTCTACTTAGCACAAAAAGGATATTCAGATGTGAACTCTCCCATTAGTAGAGGTCGGGTTTCTAGTAGCACCATAGGTTTACCTTAGAAAGACATAGCTAGTGGATCCACTTTAGCTCAATTTTATAGTTCTTACCTAGGCAAGTAAGGACATTTCTTTTTGGTGTGGGATAGGCACCGGATTCCATGTTATCGCTCACATGGTCTATGTCGGTTAGTAGTGAACTCTTCACAATAACGAACTAAGGTTACATTCTAAAGTATCTCACAAGTGTTTAAAGATGTTTAGCTTGCATTGACCATGATTATGACTTATTTTTTCTAACATGTTATCTTACGAATTAGCTTCGTCATTGCATATCATGTAAAGTCCATTTTAGCATGATTTCACAACTCTTATGCATTTCTATCATAGTTATTTCATTCCATGTACTAAAGCATACTTGTGCCTACATTGGTTCACTAATGTAGGGTCTGACACTCCTACCTTCCATACTCGTGGCTATTTGATCCTTTTGGGTTGTTGAAGATTAGTGAGTCCTCATGTTTCGAGGACCAAGACTCTTTTGTTGGTTTCTATATTACAAATTTCAGACTTTGTATGTGATGTATGGGTTATGGCCTAATCACTCTCTTTATGATATATTAGATGACATTGAGACTTACGTTAGACTTCCACTTTTGTCAAAGTCCTTATGATATAAGATTGTTTTTTGAATTCTTTAAATTTTATTATCTTGTATGATGTATGCTAAGTGGCTTTTGTAGGGTCTCTCGGGTCCTATACGTCATGTTACTCCTAAGGAATAATTTTGGTCGTGACATGGTAATTGTTAAACATCGATTGTTACGAATCAATTTTGGTTATCATATAAATTACTTTTGTATTCTTGTTTTAGTATTTCATGATTGATCACCATTGAGATAAATATGTTATCTATTACTGAACTCGAGAGACGAATAGGTAGATAGACCAAAGAATACAAAGACTTTGATTTTGTGTGCATACCAATTATTTATATTTATGTTTAAGATTGACATACAGACGATCACCGAGCTTGGTTACAAAACAAAATTAAATATACATGCTCTCCAATTGAGTTTGTATGTCCCTGCTCAACAATGTAGTTAGACAGTCAATTGGATTAGTCGATTAGAAGTCGATAAATCATGATCATAAACATCAACCCTATAAATCAGTAACTTGATAATCGTAATTAATTCATACATGAGACGGGATACATGAAACCTTAAGTAAGATGCAGCCCTGGAATTGTTCATTTATTGTTTAAAATAGTGAAATTAACGTTGTCGTGATTAGCTACTTTTAAAGTTGAAATAGTAGTATAGCAATACAAGTACTTGAGAATATTGTCTTGAATTTCTGGAATTAGTTGAATTAGATATAAATTGATCTTTAAGTCCTTTGGGTTCGACAATCTGGTTCTGAATGAGCCATTTATTACTTCAGCGGCCACGTCCACTTGCGTGTGCATTTGGGAGCAGCAATACTAACAAAGAATACCCGATAGGATAGCAGGGTAATAATACCCAAGTCTAAACTTTCCCTTTCAATTGAAACTAAGAGAAGACAAACTAAATCAAGCACAACAAAGAATGGAGAGCAAGTGTATCAACCAAACAAAAACAACAAGACAAGAATAAAACAATCACACAAGACATAAAGATTTATGTGAAAAACCCTTCGGTGTGAAGAGTAAAAATCAATAGACCAAAATCTCTACTATAATCACCAAGAGTTAAAATATTTTTCTCCATAGTTGTCCACAAAACAAGTGCCAAACAATGAGTGACAACGAAACAAGATTGCACCAAAACTAGAGAATTAAAGGAAAGAAGCCACCCAAAAATGAGTGACTGCTCACGCCCCAAAATCAGAAGCTATAGACAGCCAAATCTGATGTCCACTATTGCAATGCAAGAAAAAGATGTTGAACACTTCTAGGTCAAATTTGAGCACGATTCAACGGTTAAAGAAGAGACAAACTTTATTTAATATTGATTGTCTAAGCAGAAATATCCTAAAGCAAAACGGAATATTTCTCTTTCTCTCAATCTCTAAAATGGCTATCTCTTGTGTGTATGAAAGCAACTATTTATAAGCTTCAATGAAAGCAATAAGCTCTGCTTCTATAGTAGATAGAGCAACACATTTTTTAAAATCTAGATTGCCAAGGCACAACCCCCCTGCAAAAGTAACCAAGTACCTTGAAGTAGACTTGCGAGTATCAACGTCACCAGCCATGTTTGAATCAGTATAACCATAAAGAATAGGATTCCCTATACAAAAACACAAACTCAGATTAGAAGTGCCACAAAGATATCTCATAACCCACTTCACAACATTCCAATATTATCTTCTCAGATTAGAAAGAAAACGTCTAAAAACACCAACAGCCTGAGTAATACATGATCTTGTACTGTCACGCCCCGAGCTACCCCCAAGACGCAGACATGGGACCTAGGACCACAAGTGATCCCAAGCTAACCCTGCTGACATGATCATGAGCATACTAAATATAATCTGAATAATAGAAACTGTGCGGAAGCTAAATCTTAAATAAGATGAAAAGATGGGAACTACCCATATACTATAACTGAGATATATGATAACTGATGAGTTTAATACAAAGAAGATATTAAATCAATACTAGGCTGAATCTAACTATGTCTGAAATAAGCCTCTAAACTGACTAGAAATGTTGGGACATGCCCCAACTAGATCTAGCAAAACTGAAACTAAAGACTAAAAGCGATAAAGATAAACATGTCACTAGTCCTCGAAAAATGAGGACTCACCACTGATGCTGCTGAACTAAAGATTGAAAACCGATCTAAACGTGATCTGATGCTGAGAACCTGAACCTACATCACGAGAAGATGTAGCGCACGTATGCGTCAGTACTTGAAAGGCGCTGAGCATGCAGGATAGAGTAAAGCTGAAATAACATATAACTGAACAAAGCAATAAAGCAATGAAATAATCTGAACATGATATAGATACTGAATGCTGAGCTAACTGAATGCAATGACCAAATTTATAACACACTGAGACTGAATACTGACTGTACTGAAATATGGTCAATGCAATAGAGTCTGACTGAACTGTGGGAGCTACTAATAACCGACATAAAACCACATTAGCTAAATGTGGAGTCCGATGTATATGCCCCATCGAGAGGACCCAATATACCCTGCCAGAGGTATAGAGGCATGCTGGCGTGATCACTAAACTGATGTTGCTCACAGAGGGAACTTACACCTACGTGGCTCGTAGTTTTGGGACTATATGGGTACGCTGAAACCCTAGTCCAACTCGGTATTATGCTACTCCCAATGAATTAAGTGGTTAACTAGTTATGACTGAATTTCTGTAAATACTGGATAGCACGAAACTGAACATGCAAACTGAGAATGCAACAATTAATCTGATAATGACGCATTCATAAACTGAGGCATGTGTAACTGAATACTGAAATATCTGACCTAGCATGTGTAATTCAAGAACTAAAGAAATACATAGCTAGGGTTCTGAAATTCATGCGATAAACTGAGCAATAACATGATAATCTGATTCGGAACATTTAAATAACTAATTCATAATGATCTGTTCAAATTCTAGAAAACCTAGGTCTGTTCACAATCGTAGAATCAAGAATCTTACTGAATTCTAGGGACCTAATGGGTGAAAGGAACCCACTAGTGAAATCCCACATACCTGGTGACGAATTCCACGGAGATATCTTTCGATTTCGGGGATGGAACTGAAGAAACCTCGTTGCATTCTTGAACTAGGGTTCTTGACCTTTTTCTCCTCTCTTGCTTCTAATTTTCTAAGTTTGATTAATGATTTTGACTTAGGTAAGTTCTAGTTATGTTTCTAGGCTTAAACTGATTAAAACATCATGATTTAGGGTCTAAACGGCATATCCTAGGGGTTAAACGAAATAGGAAAAGACCAAAAGACACCTGAATTAACTGTTGTCGGAGTGACCTACGGATTGGACCTACGGGCCGTAGGTCAATCTACGGTCCGTAGATTGCGCCCGTAAGTCAAGCCTGCTCGACAAGCCTTCACTAAAACGAGCATAGCTTTTTACTCGGAGGTCGGAATTTAGAAAACTTGGTGGCGTTGGAAAGATAATTTGATTATCTATCTAACCATAGGTCATGGGACACATAATTTATTTTGTGCTAAAAGTTATGACCATTTGAAGTTGACCCCTCAATATTTTTCATCTAACTAGCTGCTAACCTCATCTACGGTCAGACCTACGGACCGTGGATCGAATGACGGTCCGTGCTGGTCAACCGTAGTTCGGGACTGAAGCTGGGCTTTTAGGGCATCCATCCACGGACACGAACTACAGTCCGTGACCTGACCTACGGACCGTAAGTCCGGCCGTGGGTCAACACTTAGCCAAATTTTCTGACTGAGTTCTGGGGAAGTTTTCTGTCATGAACCACGGACCTGCAGGACGGACCGTGAGTCCATCTACAGTCCGTGGATGGTGTCCGTTAGTGCCACCTGTAACACCAGAAATCTGAAATCTCTATTTTCGGATACGGGGTGTTACATTATCTCCCCCTTGGGACCATTCGTCCTCGAATGAAGACTACTCTAGCTGAAATAGAGGGAGAGGGCTACAATCCCTACCACTTAACATTGAGAACTGAATTTTTGACTGAATTGAGTTCCAAGAACATGCAAATACGCTGAAAATGCAAGTACAAACTGAAGGAACATGATTCTAAGACTGAATTTACGCATGAATGACTGAAAAACTGAAGAGGAACTATTACCTCAAGCTGGAATGGAATCGGAAGGAAAGAGGTGAGGATACTTGGACTTCATGGCTGCTTCTGCTTCCCAAGTAGCTCCCTCTACTGACTGACTCCTCCACAAAACCTTGACTGAAGCGACTTCTTTATTTCTCAACCTTCTAACCTGACGATCGAGAATCTCAACTGGTACATCCTCATAAGAAAGGCTATCTTTCACGGCCACACTCTCTAATGGCACTATGGATGCTGGATCACCCACACACTTCTTCAGAAGAGAAATGTGAAAGACTGGATGCACTGCTGCTAAATCTGCTGGCAACTCTAACTCATAAGCCACTTTACCAATCCTTTTCAAGATCCGGTAAGGGCCTACATATCTGGGACTGAGCTTTCCTTTCTTGCCAAATCTCATCACCCCTTTCATAGGTGACACTTTCAAGAAAACCCAATCATCAACTTGGAACTCTAGTTCCCTTCTTCTCACATCTGCATAAGACTTCTGGCGACTCTGAGCAGTCTTAAGTCTATCTCTAATGAGTTGCACTTTCTCCATAGCATCAAGGACCGAATCTGGTCCTATCAAGGCTGCTTCACCTACTTCAAACCAACCAACTGGAGATCTACATCTACGCCCATACAATGCCTCATAAGGGGCCATCTGAATGCTGGAATGGTAACTATTGTTGTAGGCGAACTCAATAAGAGGAAGGTGATCGTCCCAACTACCCTTGAAGTCGATCACACAAGCTCTCAATATGTCCTCTAAGGTGTGAATGGTACGCTCTGCCTGACCATCCGTATGTGGATGAAATGCTGTGCTAAGATTAACCTGAGTACCAAGACCTTTCTGAAATGACTTCCAGAAATGAGATGTAAACTGAGGACCTCTATCTGAGATGATAGACAAAGGAACTCTATGCAACCTCACAATCTCATTAATGCAAAGCTTGGCGTAATCCTACGCCGAATCTGTAGTCTTGACCGCCAAAAAGTGAGAAGACTTAGTAACCCTATCAACAATCACCCAAATGGAGTCATGTTGTCTGAGAGTACGAGGTAAACCTGTGATAAGTCCATGTTGATCACTTCCCACTTCCAAGTAGGAATGTCAATCTCTTGAGTCATACCTCCTGGTTTCTGATGTTCTACCTTTACTTGCTGGCAATTGGGGCACTTAGCCACAAAGTCTACTATATCTCTTTTCATTCCATTCCACCAATAGACTTCTCGTAGATCACGGTACATCTTAGTGGCGCCTGGATGAATAGAATATCTGGAATTGTGGGCTTCTGCGAGAATATGTTGTCTCAATTCACCCACATCAGGAACACACAATCTACCTTGATAGCGAAGTACACCATCTCCCCCTTGGGAGAAAACCTCCACTCTGAACCGTTACACCACTATCTGATTGTGGACTGCACCCTTCAGTTCAAGCAAGATTGGATCACTGTCTTGCTTTTCCTTAACCTCTACTACCAAAGAAGATTCTTCCCCATTCTGAACCGTTACACCACTATCTGATATGCTCATAAGACGAACTCCTAGGCGAGCAAGTCTGTGAACATCCTTTGCTAGCTCTCTCCTTTCTTCCTCAACATGTGCTACACTACCCATGGATAGTCTGCTAAGGGCATCTGCTACTACATTCGCCTTAACCGGATGGTAATGCACACTCATATCACAATCTTTGAGGAACTCAAGCCACCTTCTCTGGCGAAGATTCAACTCTTTCTGGGTGAACACATACTGAAGGCTCTTATGGTCTGTGAACACATCTAGGTGAACACCATACAAGTAATGTCTCCAAATCTTAAGTGCAAACACCACTGCTGCTAGCTCGAGGTCATGAGTTGGATAATTCTTCTTATGTACCTTAAGTTGTCTGGAAGCATAAGCAATAACCTTACCTCGCTGCATCAACACACAACCTAGGCCGACCCTAGATGCATCACAATAGATCACATAACCATCTGAACCCTCTGGTAGAGTCAAGACAGGAGCTGTAGTCAATCTAGTTTTCAGTTCTGCAAAGCTTTTCTCAAAATCATCAGACCATTGGAACTTAACCTTTTTCTGAGTTAACTTAGTCAATGGAGAAGCTATAGATGAAAATCCTTCCACATACCGTCTGTAATAGCCCGCTAGACCCAAGAAACTTTTGATATCTGTAGCAGAGGTAGGTCTGGGCCATTGTTTCACTGCTTCTATCTTCTGGGAATCTACTCGAATTCCTTCACTAGACACAATATGCCCAAGGAAGGCAACTGATTGTAACCAAAACTCGTACTTGTTAAACTTTGCAAATAACTGGTGATCTTTGAGAGTTTGCAGAACGACTCTCAAATGACTTGCATGTTCTTCCTCATTCCTAGAGTAAATGAGGATATCATCAATAAAGACGATAACAAACAAGTCCAAGTACTGCTTGAACACTCTGTTCATCAAATCCATGAAAGCTGCAGGAGCATTGGTTAGTCCAAATGACATGACTACAAATTCATAATGACCATACCGAGTTCTGAAGGCTGTCTTCGGACTGTCACTACCTCTGACTCTAAGCTGATGATAACCTGATCTAAGGTTTATCTTTGAGAAATGACTAGCACCCTGAAGTTGGTCAAACAAGTCATCAATCCTGGGGATGGGATACTTATTCTTGATTGTGACCTTGTTCAACTGCCTATAGTCAATGCACATTCTGAGAGAACCATCTTTCTTCTTTACGAACAACACTGGAGCACCCCATGGCAAAATACTAGGTCTGATGAATCCCTTATCTAGAAGGTCTTTCAACTGCTCTTTCAATTCCTTAAGCTCAGCTGGAGCCATTCTGTAAGGAGGGATAGATATAGGTTGGGTATCTGGAAGGAGATCAATTCCAAAGTCTATTTCCCTTTCAGGAGGAACTCCAGGAAGAACTTCTGGGAACACTTCTGGAAACTCATTGACTACAGGAACTGACTCAAGAGTTGCGGATTCGAAACTAGTATCCTTAACCCGAACTAGATAATAGAGATAACCCTTAGAGATCATCTTTCTGGCCTTAAGGTAAGAAATGAGTCGACCTATAGGCGCTAAGCTACTACCCTTCCATTCTAAGATTGGTTCGTCTGGAAATTGAAAACGAACAATCCTAGTTCTACAATCATCTGAGGCATAACATGAATGTAACCAATCCATGCCTAGAATGACATCGAAGTCTACCATTTCTAACTCTACAAGATCTGCTGAGGTGACTTTCTAAGAGACTGTGACAGGGCAATTTCTGTATACCCGTCTAGCTATAACTAGGTCACCGACTGGAGTAGAGACTGAGAAAGGTTATAAGAGAGTTTCTGGACTAACTCTGAATTGGACTGCTATGTAAGGAGTTACAAGAGGCAAAGTAGCCCCTGAATCTTTCCACTAACTGAACCATACGTGAGCCACATCCTTAAGCTGGTAGGATGCCAACTCAACCCTACCATTACTAGTAACTTGCATCACTCCAAAGATCTTCTTGACCTCATCAATGAAGTTTTGTGGGTCTTCACCAACTTGTGACCCTAAAACACAGGCGCATTCATCCTTATAAAAATCTCAAACTCTAGTTGTCACTGATCCACCATTTCTATTAGTAGGAATTGGAACCTGCTGATTGTTCTTGTTGGTCATACTCTGAGCCAATAGTTGGATCGCATTCTGAAACCCTTCATTCTTAACCTCATGGTCTGGGACTAGAGGAATTGCGTTAGCATTCCTGGCGTTAGCTCTATGGGGAGGCATGATCTTAAGCGCATAACGATGGATTAGAAAGGAGATCATACCAACGCACGATAAAATATCAAGAAAGTGAAGTTTTCCTAAAACACTTCATAGCCTCCCTCTCATTAGATGTGGTGCACTTCACACCCCTGAAAAGGACTCTACTTAGTGCGGCTTTTCAGACATCCTAGGACTATTAAACCTAGTGCTCTGATACCAAGTTTGTCACTTCTACACGTTTACATCACGAGAAGATGTAGCGCACGTATGCGTCAGTACTTGAAGGGTACTGAGCATGCAGGATAGAGTAAAGCTGAAATAACATATAACTGAACAAAGCAATAAAGCAATGAAATAATCTGAATATGATATAGATACTGATTACTGATCTAACTGAATGCAATGACCAAATTTATAACATGCTGAGACTGAATACTGACTGTACTGAAATATGGTCAATGCAATAGAGTCTGACTGAACTGTGGGAGCTACTAATAACCGACATAAAACCACATAAGCTAAATGTGGAGTTCGATGTATACGCCCCATCGAGAGGACCCAATATACCCTGCCAGAGGTATAGAGGCATGTTGGCGTGATCACTAAACTGATGTTGCCCACAGAGGGGACTTACACCTATGTGGCTCGTAGTTCTGGGACTATATGGGTACGCTGAAACCCTAGTCCAACTCGGTATTATGCTACTCCCAATGAATTAAGGGGTTAACTAGTTATGACTGAATTTCTGTAAATACTGGATAGCTCGAAACTGAACATGCAAACTGAGAATGCAACAATTAATCTGATAATGATGCATTCATAAACTGAGGCATGTATAACTGAATACTGAAATATCTGACCTAGAATGTGTAATTCAAGAACTAAAGAAATACATAGCTAGGGTTCTGAAATTCATTCGATAAACTGAGCAATAACATGATAATCTGATTTGAAACATTTAAATAACTAATTCATGATGATCTGTTCAAATTCTAGAAACCCTAGGTCCGTTCACAATCATAGAATCAAGAATCTAACTGAATTCTAGGGACCTAATGGGTGAAAGGAACCCACTAGTGAAATCCCACATACCTGGTGACGAATTCCAGAGAGAAATCATTCGATTTCGGGGCTGGAACTGAAGAAACCTCGTTGCGTTCTTGAACTAGGGTTCTTGACCTTTTTCTTCTCTCTTGCTTCTAATTTTCTAAGTTTGATTAATGATTTTGACTTAGGTAAGTTCTAGTTATGTTTCTAGGCTTAAACTGATTAAAACCTCATGATTTAGGGTCTAAACGACGTATCCTAGGGGTTAAACGAAATAGGAAAAGACCAAAAGACCCCTGAATTAACTGCTGTCGGAGTGACCTACGGATTGGACCTACGGGCCGTAGGTCAATCTACGGTCCGTTGATTGCGTCCGTAATTCAAGCCTACTCTATAGGCCTTCACTAAAACGAGCATAACTTTTTACTCGGATGTCGGAATTAAGAAAACTCGGTGGCGTTGGAAATATAATTCTATTATCTATCTAATTATAGGTCATGGGACACATAATTCATTTTGTGCTAAAAGTTATGACTAACTGAAGTTGACCCCTCAATATTTTTCATCTAACTACCTGCTAACCTCATCTACAGTCAGACCTACAGACCGTGGATCGAATGACGGTCCGTGCTGGTCAACCGTAGTTCAGGACTGAAGCTGGACTTTTAGGGCATCGATCCACGGACACAAACTACAGTCCGTGACCTGACCTACGGACCGTAAGTCCGGCCGTGGGTCAACACTTTGCCAAATTTTCTTACTGAGTTCTGGGGAAGTTTTATGTCATGAACCACGGACCTGCAGGACAGACCGTGAGTCCATCTACGGTCCGTGGATGGTGTCCATGAGTGCCACCTGTAACACTAGAAATCTGAAATCTCTATTTTCGGATACGGGGTGTTACATGTACAAACCATCACATACATCAAACTACCAAACACTGAAGCATAAGGAACTTTCTTCGTATCTTCCTTCTTATCATCACTCGAAGGACTTTATTTCCTGTTAAAGTGTATAGCTAAAGGTGTACTGACAATCTTAGCTTTTTCCATGCTAAATGTGTGAAGTACTTTCTGAATGTACTTCTCTCGTGATACCCATAACTTCTTGGCCTTTCTATCACACACAATATGTATGCCAAGAATCTACCTTGTTGGTCCTAATTTTTCCATAGCAAAAGACTTAATCAACTCTTGCTTCAACTTCTGAATCCTACAAGCATTATGACCAACAACAAGCATGTCATCTACATAAAGCAGCACAATATAAAGTCACCATCAGAGAATTTTTTCACAAAAAACACAATGTTCTAAAAAAGTCTTCTTGAAGTCCTGCTAACTTATAAAAGGAGCAAAATGCATGTACCACTATCTAGGAGCTTGTTTCATACCAACAAGCTCTTCTTTAGTTTGCAAACATAATTCTCTTGAACCTTTACTTCAAAACCTTCTGGCTGCTTCACATAATTTTTTTCATTTATGCCTCCATGGATAAAAGCAGTTTAATATCCATTTTCTCAACCACTAAATCGAGACTTGCAGCCAAGACTAGAACCACACGAATGGATAACATCTTCACAACTGGAGAAAATATTTAAATCTCTTCTAACTTTTATAACTTTGTACCGTGAAACGGGATTACCATCTTCATGTTTCACCCGGAAAATCCACCTAGGTTTCAAAGCTTTTCAATGTTTAGGTAATATAACCAAATATAAGGTATGATTACAATGTAAGGATTAAATCTCATTTTCCATTGCATCAAACCACCTTTTTTTCTTCATTTTTCATGGCCTCATCAAGACTCTCAGGTTCTCCCCCATCAGTTAAGAGTACATACTCATTGAGAGAATAACGAGATAAAGGAATTCTCTCTCTAGCAGAGCGTCTGAGAGAATCATATAAAGTATCAATAATTAATTGCGGGTCAATCACATCATCTTGAACTAGAGCATCAACAACATCATACTAATCATTTTGAACATGATGCTCATCTTCATTAACAACTTGATTCTCATTACTATGAAGATTTTTTTCAGGTGAAATAGTGAAAGGAACTTGATCAACATAAACTAAGCTCTCACTACTCTAAGAATCAACTTTCTCAGTCTGGTCAATCTTTAATTGTTTGGTGTTCAAAGAACACAACATCACGGCTTCTAACAAGTTTTTTTCTCAACTAGATATAAAAATGATAGACAAATTCATCAAGATCATGACCAATGAAGATACACTACCTAGTTTTAACATCCAATTTTGACCTTTCATCCTTGGGAAGTACAAAGGATTTACACCCAAAGACTCTAAGATGATCATAAAGAACTTTCTTATGAACCAAACTCTGTCAGGGACATCACCATCCAAAGCAACAATAGGAGATAAATTGATAACATAAGCAGCAGTATTAAGTGTTTCTACCCAAAAACAATCTGGCAGCTTAGCATCCGAAAGTATACATCTAACCCTCGCAACTAGAGTTCTATTCATCCTCTCTATTAAACCATTTTAACGAGGAGTTTTTTATGCGGACTACCCAACTTTCTGCAATATTTATCAAAAGGACCAATATATTCACCACCATTATTTGAGTGGATACAATTCAATTTCTTCCATATTTGTCTCTCAAAGGCCCGAAAACTCTTGAACAAATCAAGGACTTGATCATTGGACTTCAAAGAAAATACTCGTAGTTTGTGAGAATTATCATCAATAAAAGTCGCAAAGTAAGGTGCACCATTATGAGACCTTATCTTAAAAGGACCACACAAATCAAAATGTACCAACTCCAGAAAATCAAGTTTCCTCGAAGGCGGATAACTCTAAAAAGAAACTCTTTTTTATTTACCAGTTCAACAATGAACACACTTCTTCAACTTTGCTTGTTTCCCTTAGAAACCAATTTTTTCTTAGCAAAACTATCAATCCCCTTATGGCTCATATGACTTAGACTTATATGTCATAACTCTGATAAAGTATCATTCTCCACCAAGTTTACTGAGTCTCTAGATATGAAGTCCTAAAATAGATACAAGTTAGACAACTTGTCACCATGACCCACAATCATCAAACCTCTAGTAAGCTTCCATTGGCCAGTACCAAGGGTATTAACATAACCCTTATCAGCAAGGTATCCCACATAAATTAAATTCAAGCAAGCATATGGAGAATGCTTGACATTATTGAGAACTACTTTGGAACCATTGTTACTTTGCAAACAAACTATCCCAATGCCAAGAGTTGCAACCTCATAATTACTTCTTAATTTCAGCATTTCAAAATTAACTGGAGTATAAGAAGAAAATATTCCTTCTTTGGCGTGAAATGATAAGTAGCACCAGAATCCACAAACCATCTAGACTCATCAAAAATAAGATGAATGGCAATTTTACCGCAAGCAACAAGAAGATCATTCTTAGCAACACGATTTTCATTATCGTCATCTTTCTTTTGTTGTCTCATATCTCTCTTGTACCTATAGAAATATTTCATGATATGACCATTCTTGTAGCAATAGTCACATGTAACATTCTTGTATTTAGACGTTGACTTGGCTCTACTTTTATCTCTATTATTTTGACATCTGAACTTTCTTATCCCCTTTGTCTTCAGTAACCAAAACATCTAAGTTTGAAACAGAAGAAGATGAGGCTTCAGATCATCATCTCATATATTCATTCAAGACCTTTTTCTTTGCATAGTAGAGAGTTACAACAACACTAGAAGCAAAATTTGTCAAAGAAACTCAAGGAATTTCAAAAGAGTTTGGTAGAGTATTAGAAAGCTAAAGTCCATATACCTCTTCATCAAACTTTACACTCATTTTGGACACCTGGTCAAGAACACCCTGAAAATTATTAATATTATCAGAAATAGGATTGTCCTATTTATACTTGATGTTCATCAATTATTTCAATAGAAACAACTTATTGTTGACAGTATTCGAAGCATAAAGTATCTCGATCTTGTCCCATAAATTTTTGGCATGTATCTCATTCACTATGTGATTTCTAAATGCTTTGATACCACTTTGTTGGAAAAGCAAGACACAAACAAATAATGCTCGCCAAGATAGTTGTGGAATAATAACCAAGTCTAAACTTTCCCTTTCAATTTAAACCAAGAGAAGACAAACTAAATCAAGTACTACTAAGAAAGGACAAGAAGTGTATCAGCCAAAAACGCAACAAGATAAGAATAAACTAATCACACAAGACACAAATATTTTCGTGGAAAACCTTTGATGTGAAGAGTAAAAGAACATGGGACCAAAAGCACCACTATAATCACCAAGAGTTACACTATTGTTCTCCAAAATTGACCAAAAAACAATTGCCAAAAATAAGCAACAATGAAACACAATCGCACCAAAATAAGAGTTGAAGGAGAGAATTCACCCAAAATGAGTTGTTGCTCACACCCCAAATACAGAAGCTACAAAAACCAAATCCGATCTCCACCATTGAAATGCAAGAACCAGATACTGAGAACTCCTAGTTTAAATGTGAGAACGATCTAACGGTTAATGAAGCAGCAAACTATGTTTAAAGAGGACTACCTAAGCAGAAATCTCCAAAAGCAAAACGATTATTTTCTCTGTTTCTCTCAATCTCTAAAACGGCTCTCTCTTGATTTTTTTCTCTATTGTATGTCTAGAAATATGGCCTAAATAAGCCTTATATATGCCACATAATATTGAGCTTATGGAAAAAAGTGGATTGGTTCAAATAAGACTTGTATTTATCTAAATAGGAAGGGAAAAGAACCTAACCCAACAGTTGCTTAATGGAATTTAGGAATTTTTCCTGTCACAACCTAAAAAAAAACGAGCATGATGGCACTTGTCTTATTTCATCAAGACAAATCAGCCTAAAAAACAACATGACGGATAAATGCGGAAGTATATAAGGATAAAAGACTAACACAATTTCAACAATATGGATAACACTACATAACTCAATTAGAAGCGCAAACCCCGATTGTCACGTGTACAAACCCCTAACATATTTGAAAGAAATATACAAGTCTTAATGTCATTATTTCTAGAACAGAACAAGAACATAATAAAGTAGTAAGAGGTTTCCGCCAAGATGACAAGCAACTACCTCACAACTCTCCATAAAAATATTATTAACCCTCCACAACAAGCCTTGGACGTAGACAATGATTCGGACTTGTAACATACAAAAGTGTAGAAGAGAGGGAGTGAGTACCAAATAACAACAATACTCAGCAAGCAAACCTAACAATCCTAAGTGAATTAATAAAGAGCACAAGTACTCCAACCACGACAAGTGAACCTCCACAACTACAATCTGCAATAGAAAATTTGCCCAACCTAACAATTTTCACCCAAATACAACAGAACAAAAATAGATCATCCTAACTTACACCTCAACACACGTAGTCAATCATCCATATATTTCACAAGTCCATAACCATAATAACTTATCAATAATCAGAACCGATAAGATTTAAATGAAGTTCAATGCAATGTAGTGCAATGTCATATAAAGTGATACATGTATGTCCCAATGATGCACGTCCATTGTCTCTTAGTTCAGGACCCATGAGGAACATATCTATTTGTGCACTTGCCACAAACTGTGTGGCACAAACCTTCAATATAGAATATGTCACAGATCGTGTGGCTCCCTATTTCTCATGACTCTACCATAGATCGTGTGGCTCGTCCCCTATTTCTCATCCTTCTTAAAGCATTGCACATAGTTTCATAGGATCAAATAAGATATATATATATATATATACTTAATGGATGTAGAACTCCAATCCATGTATAATAATACGAATATTTATAACTCCAATTCATATAAATGATGTGCAATTGTGCAACTCTAATACTAATTAATGACAATTAAGCGTACAATTTCGATACCCAAAGTAAATGTATTATATGCCACATACCAATAAGAATATCGTTTTAACACATGAATCTGTATATTATATAGGAATTTGCAGTCAGCTAACCTCACCTTATCTTTTCAATTAATTGTTATTTTTGTGCATGAATATCATACCAAATTCAATACCGAATATTGAATACTAATTTTCAAAAGTAGCAACCAAAATGAGAATCTATTAATGAGAGTAAGGAGGTAAAATATCAACCTAGTGAACTATATAAGTTGTAAATAAACCAATTTTATCAAAAATCATGCTCACATATCACAAAGTCATCAAAAAATTAGATATCCATTATCATACCTATAACATGATATTGACACTCACATAAATGTTCATCATCTCATTTATACAGGACCTTCATTACCCATTTCTAAGACTATGTAAGAGTGGAGAAACTCAATACATTCCCTAATCAAATAGTCAAATTATGGACTTGTCCTTTCAAAATACCTCTGGATGATTCCAATATGGTGAGATATGTAAGATACATAACCATATGAATCTATAGATACTCATATTTTTATACTTCTAGTTCGTGCCTAAGGAGTCAATCCCGAGCCTACAAGGTAAAAACATTAAAAAAAAATCAAAATCAGGTTACCCAAAACGTCGGAAGCTTATACCCCAAAAATCATTAAAGTCTTGTGACTATTTCACTTCCAAATTGAAGAATTATCAATACTACAACATAGGAATCCCCCCCTCCATATTTCCAACAAATATAGGGATTAAATCATAAAATAAATGAGTAATTAGAAGAGAAAGAAACCAAACAAGAGGTTCGTATATTCCATGATTAGATCGAGAAAAATTCCTTTGAAATTGCCTAAAATTGATCTCCCAAACTCCCAACATCAACTTTGAACAATGAACTCATAATAGGAAAAATATTTTATTCACTCCTAGTCATCATCCAAAAGCTGAAATTTAGTCATAGTTGTGGGCTCGCCGAAGAGGAAAACGTGCACATTAGTGGGTCATATAACCCATGACGACTTTACAATAATAATAACAATGGTGTGAAAAATCCTTCACAGATGTGGAAAACATGTACAATTCTTACTTTGTAGGAGTAACACTACACTAGAATTAGAATCACATACACGGGGAGACCTCGTAAGTGGAGCATAGACTGAGGCCACCCAAACTCATAGAATCAGGACTTCTACTGTGAAACACCCTCTTGGGTGGGAAAATCATAGCGCATGTGCTACTACACTAGCCCTAAGAATACACCTATAACTCATTCAAAAGCTCTCAAACATAAATCAAAAGTTCAAATAGCTAATAACAAATATTTTAATTATTTTGAAATCATCAAATTCCCAATTCGGGATAATCTTGATTCATATTTCTTTAAAAACAACTAAAGTCCATCCAATCACTTTTATATCCCTTAAGATCCATGCAAATTGTCTGAGTCGGCATCATCTTAATCAATATTGCTAATGGTCAACTCAAAATTTTTAAAACAACTAAACTCCATTCAATCACTTAAATCACTCTTATATCCTTTTTGGATCCATGCAAACTATCCAACTATGTCATAAATCACCCTTCGAATTTAACAAATATATAAAAACTCAAATATGAACTCATTGATACAATCAAAACCTGAAAGGAAATCTTAAAATAAGAACATGGATGACCCAAGGTAAATCCTAGGCGTAACATGGCGTATAGGACCCTAAAAAGCCCTACGCAAGCCACTTAGCATGCATAAACAAGATTATAAGAAAATCAAGAGATTTAAAAGACAATTTATATCATAAAAGAGTCGTCAAAAATGAAGCAGAAGTTCAAATGGTCTCAATAGCCATCTATTAAATCAAGAGTGACAGGGGTGTAACCCTGACATAACGTACAATATCTAAAAAGTAAAGACTGAAAACAATAAAGGGTTCAATCCACGAAACATGAGGACTCACCACTACTAAGTATAATCAAGTTGACTCCTAGCCATGGGGATGCGAACCTGGAGCGTCAGACCCTACATTTGTATAAGAATGTAAGTAAGAGTATGTGTTAGTACAAAGATGTACCAAGTATAATAGAAAAGCATAGAGATATAAATCATGCTAAAAAGGACCTTTCCATGCTCATGCAAAGACCAAGTTAAAACCTTAATAAAGGAGTTAGAAAACATCATAATAGTCATGGTCAAATGCATGTAAAATTATATTTTTACCTCTTGGGAAATACTTCTTTAAGTAATCTTAGTTCATCATTAGTGTGGAAATTAGACTTAACCATCATATAAGACCATGTGAGCTATAACATGGAATCCAGTGTTTGCCCCGCACCGAAAAAGGGTGTTCTTACTTGCTAAGGCCAGAACCTTAACTTCTAGCTTACGTGGATCCACTAGCTAATGTCTGTCTAAGACAACTATTGTCTATCTAAGACAATTATTATCTATCTAAGACAATAATCCTATGGTGGCACATAGGTATGATATAAGGAGATTGCTACTAGAAAACCAGCCTCTAGCTACGGGAGAGCTTCCATCTCAATATCCTCTCGGTGCTACACATAAATCCCATGGAATAATCATAATTCTTTACTAATATTTCATGGAAGGAACATAAAATAGCCAATACAAACTAGGTTTCTTTAGAATAGCTCCTAAATCTTTGATTCAAAGTTAATGTTGAGAAAAACCTTTGAATACTAAAAATCCTTATGTGAGAAAACTCTTTCACAGTCATGCTTTCATGAGTATATGAGAAATCATTTCACAATACAACAATAATAACATCATTTATGCTTTATTCTCAAAACAACTTAAATCATGATCTTTCTCAATAAAAATCATGATTTACTCTCAAAGCAACTTAAATCAATTTTCATCAATTTCATAAAAATATGCATATCTTCATAAACTCATAATTCATGATTCAAAACCCACTTTATATCATCATAGCTTCGATAACATGGGTTATGCATGGGTTCAAGGGAATCATCTTGAAAACATGGAATTAAATAAATTCATGCATAATAGTTCATAAAACAACCAAATAAATCAATGTTGAAAGGAACCCATGACATAGAAGAAAACCCTAACTTCAGTTGGGGATTTCTAGCTTTGTAAATTAGAGAATTTAGGAACTCTATGGAGAAAAGAGCTCAATAGATGAAAAATATCATACCTTGATGTCAAAAGATTTACTTCAATGGAGGATTAGGAGACTTGATCTTGAAACCCTAACTTTCTTCTTCAAACTTCTAGAGAGAGAAATATTTGGGGAGAATGAACTTGTTCTTCTTTTGGGAAATTGAAAGAATGAATTAAATTAATTTATTTTTGGGATAAAAACCGGGCTTTGGGTTAAGGGTAAAACGACATGGTATTGAATTAAAATAATTAGAAAAAGACCCAAAAGCCCCTGAATTAACTTTTCACATACTCACTTGACGGCAGCCTAAACAGTTTGTCTAAGACACCTCGGGCAGTTATAGTTGTCGTGGTTCTTGACCAATGGCAAGGGGAGGGACCCTTCCTGGTAGGCCACTTGACGACCCCCACCACGACCCATCAATGTCACCACGGGCCATCTAGGCCTTCGTGGGAAGGACGTTGGCCTTGGCAGTTTCTGGCCAATCTTCACGAGCCCCATAAAGAGTCATGGTCCCCATCAAGGGATCTATGAAGGGTATTATGGCCCCTTTTTTTAGGCTAGTGACTTGCCTGCTTAGCCCCTTTTCTAGCCTTCTCGATTTTATGTGTTACATTATCCCTCCCTTGGGAACATTCGTCTTCGAATGAGATTTAAAACATCATAAGGAAGGTAGTAACTCAAACCTAACAGCCCAACATGCATGAAATCACGTAAATGCACACATATGAGGAGAAAACATCAACTTCAAGTTAAAGCATGTTCAAAACATCATTTTGTATGGTCTATATGAAACTCCTACTCAAATTCACATAAACATGAAGAAATTAATCAACTAACTCTTTTTCTCACAATTTAAGGTTTTCATGAACATGCATATCTGAGGAAATCCTGGGAATGTCTACGACTCATGACACCAAAAAGAGTAAACTATGAGGAACTAAATACCTCAAGCTAGAGTAGAGACGGAAGGAAATAGATGAGGATAATAGGATATTATATTGGCCTCGGCTTCCCAAGTAGCTCTCTCAACTAACTGATTCCTCCAAAGAACCTTTAATGAAGCAATCTCTTTGTTTCGTAGCTTCTTAACTTGCCAGTCTAAAATCTCTACCAGAACTTCCTCATAAGAAAGATTCTCCTTGACTCCCAAACCTTCTACGGGAACTGTGGATGTCACATCTCCAAAACATTTCTTCAATAAGGATACATGGAAAACTAGATGCACTGATGCCAAATCCTTAGGTAAATCAAGTTCATAAGCAACTTTGCCAATTCGCTTCAAAATCGAATATAGGCCCATATAACTGGGGCTAAACTTTCCTTTATTCTTGAATCTCATTACACCCTTCATGGGTGAAATTTTCAAGTATACCCAATCATTAACATCAAACTCAAGGTTTCTCCTTCTAACATCGGCAAAGGACCTTTGCCGACTTTGAGCCATTTTCAACCTTTCTCTAATAAGCCTAACTTTCTCCATAGCCTCATGAACCAACTCGGGACCTATCAAAGCAATTTCACCCACCTCAAACTAGCTTATGAGAGATCTACACCTCCTACCATATAGAGCCTCAAATGGAGCCATACCAGTACTTCAGTGATGGCTATTATTATATGCAAACTCAATCAAAGGCAAGTGATCATCCCATTTACCCTTGAAGTCAATTACACACTCTCTTAACATTTTTTCCAAAGTTTGATAGTACGCTCCACTTGCCCATTGGTTTGAAGATGAAAGGTCGTATTAAGCTTAACACTAGTACCAAGACCATTTTGGAAAGATTTCCAATACTGAGAAGTGAATTGGGTACCACGATCGGAGATAACCGATAAGGTCACTCTATGCAACCTAACCATTTCCCTCAAATATAATTTAGCTATAAATTTCGCAATATTCATCTTCATCCCATTCCACCAATATACCTCCCACAAGTCACGGTACATCTTGGTGGCTCCGGGTGAATAGAATATCGGGAACTATGGGATTCTAATAAAATTTGCTCTATCAAATCATCTACATTGGGAACACACAAATGACTCTGATATCGAAGCATACCATCTCCCCCTTGGGAGAAAGCCTCAATGAACTTTTTAAGTACTATTTCCTTCAATTCAACTAAAGATGGATCAAGACCTTGCTTGGCTTTCACATCTGCCACAAAAGATTATTCTAAAGCATCGTGAACCATAACACCACCTTTGGAAGAGTCAACTAATCGAACACTAAATCGGGCCAATCTATGAACACCTCGAACCAATTCCATTTGTATCATCCTTTACATGAGAAACACTATCCATCGATAACCGACTAACAGCATCCGCCACCACATTTGCCTTGCCGGGATGATAGAGAATACCTATATCGTAGTCCTTTAGTAACTCAAGCCACCTTCATTGGCGAAGATTGAGATCCATCTGATTAAACGCATATTGAAAACTTTTTTGGTCGGTAAAGACATAGACATGAACACCATATAAGTAATGCCTACAAATTTTCAAAGCAAACACAACCGCCGCTAGTTCAAGGCCATGGGTAGGAATTTTTTTCATGAATCTTACGTTTCCTTGAAGAATAGGCAATGACTTTCTCATTTTCATAAAGAGGCATCCTAACCAATTTCTCAGGGCATCACAATAAACCACAAATCTATCAGTTCCTTTCAGTAAAGTCAACACAGGAGCAAAAGTATGTCTATCTATGAATTCTTGAAAACTCCTCTCACATGTTTCCGACCATATAAACCTAACCTTCTTTTGGGTCAATGCCTTCAATGAAGAGGCGATCGAATAAAACCCTTCAACAAACCTTCTATAGTAACCAGCGAAACCAAAGAAGCTGCTAATATCTTAAGGGGATAGAGGTCTAGTCCATCTCTTGACCACGTCAATCTTCTTAGGATCTACCTTAATACTCTTACCGGAATCAATATGACCAAGAAAAGCTATGGACCTCAAAAAAAATTTGCATTTGCTAAACTTTGCCAAGAGTTGTTGGTCATTAATAACTTTCAACACAATGCTCAAATGATTGGTATGCTCGTCTTCACTCCTCGAATATATCAATATGTCATAGATGAATGCAATCACAAACATATCAAGGTATTGTCTAAACACCCTATTCATCAAATCCATAAATGCCGCCAGAGCATTAGTCAAGCTAAATGACAATACCAATAACTCATAATGACCATACCGAGTTCGAAAATCCATTTTCGAAATGTTATCTTCCTTCACCCTCAATTGGTGATAACCAGGCAGAAGGTGAATCTTAGAAAAGTAACTTTCTTCTCGAAATTAGTCGAACAAATCATTTATTCTTGAGAGAGGATACTTATTCTTAATAGTGACCTTGTTCAATTGACGGTAGTCAATACACATACAAGGAAACCATTTTTCTTTCGAACAAACAAAGTTGAAGCACCCCATAGAGAGATACTCGGTCAGATCAAAACCTTATCCAACAAATGTTTCAATTGCTCTTTTCATTCTCTAAGTTCTATCGGAGCCATTCGGTAAGGAGGAATAGAGATAAGTTACGTATCTGGGAGAAAGTTAATACCAAAGTCTATTTCCCTTTTGGGAGGAATACTGAGAAGTTCACTTGGAAATACTTCCAGAAACTCATTTACAATGGGGATCAACTGAAGCATAGGGATCTCGAATTCTATATCCCTCACCCTAGCTAGATGGTAGATGCAACATTAAGAAATCATCTTTCTATATTTAAGACAAGAAACAAACCAACCTTCCGGTATAGAGTTTCCCCCTTCCCACTCTAGGATAGGCTCATTTGGAAATTGAAACTTACTACTCGTGTTCTACAATTAATAAAAGCATAACATGAATGAAGTCAATCCATACCAAGTATAATAGACCTTCTTAGCCACAATAGAATTAAAAACTGGAGTAGAGACAGAAAAGGGATATAACCGCACATCCAGAAGAATATCAAACCTCATAGCCTGATATGGTGTCACAAAAGACAAGGTAGAACCGGGATCAAATAAAGCATAAACATCAAGTTGGAAGACTTTCAACATACCGATAACCACATCGGGAGAACCCTTTTGCTCATGATGAGTCTGAAGTGTGTAGAATCTATTTTACTTTGGAGGATTGAACTCGAACAACTAAGAGGAGCTTGTTTACCTGTTCTTCCCTTAGACGCGATCATTGGACAGTCCATTATCTTATGGCCACTCTTACCACAACCATAGCAACTATCTATACCAGATACACATTTTCCCTCATGCTTCCTTCCACAATTAGACAATGAAGATCTATTACCATTCCCTCATTGATGCTTAGGGTTGTACAACCTATCTTTTTTGAACTTAGGAGTAGCATTGGAGGAACCTTGACCGGAAATCCTTTGTCAGAATCTCAAACGACCATGTCCATCGAACCTTGAGTTTGAGAAGTTACTATCACTTGTCCTTGCCTTATTTGTCTCCCTAGATCTTTCCCTAAGTTTTTCCTCTTTTATTTGTTGATCATGAACCATAGGATGAGAAATGTCCATATCATTGATAAGCTTGGCGGTACAACATTCCTTAACAACCATTTTTGACACATCCGAAACAAACTTACTCATTCTCGCCCTAGAATCGGCAATCATATTAGGAGCATACTTAGACAATTGTGTGAACTTCAAAGCATATTTCTTCACACTCATGTTTCCTTGACGAAGGTTGATGAATTCAAGTACCTTTGTCTCCCTCATCTCAAGGGGAAAGAACCTATCAAGGAAAACAACCTTAAAATTTTTCCAATCGAGAGGACCCGCATCAACTACCCTCCCTTCTTTCCATTGGTTGAACCAAACTTGAGCAACACCTTTAAGTTGGTAAACAGCCAACTCCGCCTTTTCCATTGGTGTCACTCCCAAGATTATCAACACTTTGTACACCTCATCAATGAACTCTTGAGGGTCTTCCTCAACCTTAGAACCATTAAATTATTAAGGATTCATCCTAGTGAAGTCTCTCACTCTAGATGCCACCGTACCCATATTTGGGTTCACGGGGTTTACATCCTCTCTATTGGCTTGAGCCAACACTTAAAAAGCAGCCCTAAATTCTGCATTAGTCACTTGCTCGACCAAGGTTTGATCGAAACTTAATGAGCTTGTGGAGGATCCACTTGTTCCACATTCTCATTAACATTCCTCCTAGCATATGCTCTTCGATAAGCCATTTCCTGAAAAAGCATTAGACACGGATTAAGGGAAAGGACGTATAGAGTTACACATTATCGCACCACTTAGAGTAATGAAAGAAGTGAAGTTTCCTAATCACCTTATAGCCTCTTATTAATAAATGTTGTGTGCTTCACACTTATGAACACGACTCTGCTCGTTGTAGCTTATAAGACATCCTAGGACCTTTCTAAACATTGTACTTTGAATACCAAGTTTGTCACGACCCAAGATAGAGCCTAGGTGTAACATGGCGTAGAGGACCCCGAGAGGACCTACACAAGCCACTTAGCATGCATAAATAAGATTATCAGAAAATCAAGATATTTAAAAGACAGTCTATATAATAAAAGAGTTGTCAAAAATGAAGCAAAAGTCTAAATAGTCTAAATAGTCTAAATAGCCATTTATTACATCAAGAGTGACAGGGACGTAACCTTGACATCACATATAATATCTGAAAAGTAAAGACTGAAAATGATAAATGGTCCATTCCTCGAAATATGAGGACTCACCACTACTAAGTTTGATCAAGGTGACTTCTAGCCACAAGGATGTGATCCTGGAGCGTTGGACCCTATATTTGTATAAGAGTGTACGCAAGAGTATGCATTAGTACAAAGATGTACCAAGTATGATAGAAATGCATAGAGATATAAATCATGCTAAAAATGACCTTCCCATGCTCATGCAAAGACCAAGTTAAAACCATAAGAAAGGGCTCAAAAAACATCATAACAGTCATGGTCAAATGCAAGTAAAACTTCTCTTTTGAACACTTGGGAAATACTTCTTTTTAAGTAACCTTAGTTCATTATTAGTGTGGGAATTAGACTTAGCCGACATATAAGACCATGTGAGCTATAACATGGAACCAAGTATCTGCCCTACACCAAAAAGGTGTTTCCTTACTTGCCAAGGCAAGAACCTTAACTTCTAGCTTACGTGGATCCACTAGCTAATGTCTATTTGAGACAATTATCGTCTATCAAAGACAAAATTCCTATGGTGGCACATAGGTATGGGATAAAGAGATTGCTACTAAAAATCCGGCCTCTAGCTATGGGAGAGCTTCCATCTTGATATCCTCTCGGTGGTAAGCATAAATCTAACATAATAGTCATAACTATTTACTTGACTTCTTTTTCATGGAAGGAACATCAAATAGCCAATCCAAACTAGGTTTCTATAGAATAGCTCCTATATCTTTGATTCAAAATTAATGTTTAGAAAAACCTTTCAACACTAACAATCCTTATGTGAGAATACCCTTTCACAATCATGCTTTCATGTGTAGATAAGAAATTCTTTCACAACACAATAATAATAACAATATGTATGCTTTACTCTAAAAGAAACTTAAATTATGTTCTCTCTCAATAACATTCATGCTTTACTCTCAAAGCAACTTAAATCAATTTTCATCAATTTCATAAAAATACATGCATATCTTCATAAACTCATCTTTCATGATTTAAAACTCACATTACATCATCATAGCTTAGAAAACATAGGTTATGCCTGGGTTCATGGGGAATCAGCTTTAAAACATGGAATTATCTCAACTCATACATAATAGTACATAAAAGAACCAAATAAATCAACATTGAAAGGAACCCATGACATAGAAGAAAACCCTAACTTCAATTGGGGATTTCTTGCTTTGTAAATTGGAGAATTTAGGAACTCTATGGAGGAAAGAGCTCCATAGATGAAGACTATCATGCATTGATACAAAAATCTTGACTTCAATGGAGGATTATGAAACTTGATCTTGACACCCTAGCTTTCTTCTTCAAACTTCTAGAGAGAGAAATATTTTGGGGAAGATGAACTTGTTCTTCTTTAGGGAAATTTAAAGAATGAACTAAATTGGCTGATTTTGGGGGGTAAAAATCATTATATAGGGCTTTGGGTTAAGGGTCAAACGAGATGGTATTGAATTAAAATAATTAGGAAAAGATCCAAAAGTATCTAACTTAACTGCGACAGACTCACTTGACGGCAGCCTTCACGGCCCGTCTAAAGCACCACGGGTTGTTATGGCCGTCGTGGTCCTTGACCAGTGGAAAGGGGAGGGACTGTTCCTGGTAGGCACTCGACGACCCCCACCACGTCTCATCAACCTCACCACGAGCCATCTAGGCCTCCGTGGGAGGGACGCTGGCCTTGGCAGTTTCTGGCTAGTCTTCACGAGCCCTATAACGAGTCATGGTTCCCTTCACGACCCATCAAGGGCTTAGTGGAGGGTCCCATGGTCCAGTTTTTAGGCTGGTACTTGCCTGCTTTGCCCCGTTTCTAGCCTTCTTGATTTGAGGTGTTACCCAAACAAAGCATCAACAATAGCCTAATCAACAAGATCTCAAACTCTCATAAGAGAAGACAATCAATATCTATCAAAAATGTCTCCACAATTTATAATTTACTACAAAAGTCCATAAGTGGCCCTTTAAACAAATTCAAAAACAATCCCTAAAGTTGGATATTTAATAAATTAGTTAAACAAAGGATTGTTTGGTCTTTTTACTTGAGGGCATTTTCGATATTACACTTGCTTAACCTAGAGATGGCTACTATTATATAAGAAGCAAACCAATGTATTAGTAAGAGCTTCTTTCTGAGATAATATAATATCTTCATCCTCTTTTTCTTGAATGCAATTTCCTCCGTTAACTCATCCCAATATAGTAGATTTCGTCAACTTCAAATCCATAGATGATCATAAAACTAAAATCAAAAGAATGATCAAACCTTGTGATTTAGGATTTCACTTTAGTTTTTTCTTTGATGATCTATTCTTTTTCACTCTACAAAATTAAAATTATTGAAGCTCATAAATCATTGAGATTTATCTTCTTTTTTTCCTTCAAAAACTTCATGATGTTGATTTCTTTAGTGTTTTTAAATTAGTAAAATTGTCATTTCTATAAGATTTTTTAGGGTTTTGAAAAAGTGAAACATTTGACGGCCAATCGGATTCAAATCTAGGCCATGTGAATTCTATCGACCGGATTTAAATCAAGGCCATGTGAATTCTTAGGTGAAATTGATTTGACGGATACGAAAATGGATATATAAATAAATTTACATCCGTATATGGTAATAAATTTGAAGGAAAAAGAAATCAGTAAGTGTTGATGAACGAAGATCCAACATAAAATAATAATTAATGCCTATTGTAAGTCTCTACGTCTTGTGTGTGAAAAACACTGTTGATCTGGTATTTATGGACAAAGATATGGTTAATCGTGGTACTCCAATGAACGAAGGTGAGATTCTACCTTCAATTTTCTTTGCTAAGTTGATAAAGTATAATTGTTTATATAAATTATAGATTATTAGAACTATTTTTTTGTGGATTCAGCAATTTTGATTATATTGTTAAAACCTTTGCATTCCCTTTTTGTTTTCTTTAAATTAAGTTTTTGATTTTTTTTTCTTTGTTTATCATTTCAAAGATAATGAAGTAATCATTTTTTTTTCTCTTTATCTGTTTCAATTTATGGTCACCCCCAAATAATATTACTTTAACTACAAGTACATAGTAATTATCACAAATTGATATAACATTTGTAAATATTAAAATAATTATTCGTAGAGAAATGGTCTAACCAATTTTTGTTTCAAAATTCAAGTTTTAACTGTCTCTTTTTTTAGATTTTCGGCATTTAAAACTCAGTTGTCCGATCACTTAAAATTCATGTTGGTTAGGTTCACTAAAGGCATTGAAATGGACCTACAAGACGTTTTTCATCCCCATCACTCGAACTCGAGACCTTTGGTTAATGGTGGAAGAGATTTTAATATCCTCTACCCAGATTGCTGGTAAGTTTTAATGTGTTGATTCAATTATGTTTCATCAATTGTGTACCAATCATTATAGTTTTTCTTCAGTTGTTTGTTACTAGTTTTTATGTGATGTTGATTTTTCATTTGAAAGTTATCTAAAAAAACAAATTAAAATTGATATATTTCTTTCCCATATTTTGTATTATTTTACTTTTGTTTTGTTAAAAATAAAAATAAGTTGAGTTAGGATTGGAACTCCTTTAGAACACACCAAAATCGATATACCCAATGTAATAAGCAATTTGTTTTATTATTTAATTGTTGAATTCACTTATTATAAGTATAAATTCTTTTTTTATAATATTAATTATTATTATTTTTGCTGGTTGTATTTCCCTTTTTGGGACTTTGTTTTGTTTTTTGTTTTTGGACTTTGTTATCAAGAGGAACAAATGACAAAATTAGTTGCTGAGATTCCTTTTAGAGTTTGGATTCTTCCTCTTACAATGTGACTATTCTCATGCAAATAAATATGACAGAGTTTAGAATTTGTCATTTTATGACCAAATTTATTAACATCATTTAAGTCTGTTTGATTATTTTATGTTCATATTATTTTAAATTTATCCAATTAAAAAGTTATAACCTCAACCAAATTTATCTATACCATTGTTGGTCAAGGTCCACATGAAAAGAAGTTATTTTAGTTTTTTTTTCTTTTTGGTTTTTGTGATAAAATACAAACATCTGGAGTTTTGCATGTAGATGGTAATTGTTACCAGTAGAACACAAGAAACATAGACAAACTTTATTTATTTTAAGGGCTTTTACATAAATAATTGATCGATTTTATAATTTATTTTTCTAATCGATATACTAGATTATAAATGAACTACACATATATTATAAATCTATCGCCTATTTTTAATTTAATATATTAAGTGAATGACTATTTAGATTAATTATTCTAATTTTATTTTATAAGTGTTAAAAGTATTTTTGTTTCTACCATTGGCAACCAAAAAAAGGGGACATAATAGTTTGACGTTAACCAAGAATATTTTCTAATCATGACACTTCTATACAACTCAAATTGCATTTTTTTTTCTTGGTCTATATAATTAAAATTTAACTTTTGTATGCAAATAGAATATAGATAGTTTACAATATCATGTACTTATATTTAAGAAAAAACTACATCTAACGGACTATAGAAGGTAAAACTAGTTTCTGAAATTTTAAAAAAAAATTGTTACAACAAATTAAATTGGGTTTTAATCATGATATAGTAAATCCTTACTATCTCTATTTGTTTGTCTACCTGTCTATCCATCTCTCTATCTGTATGTCTGTCTCTTTTTGGGACATCAACTCATTATGTTGCATACTTTATTGACTTGTGGTTTTTCATAAAGGTAATCCTTGACCGAAGCTTATGGTTGGGATCGTCTAGCTAAAGAAGCATGGACAAATCCAGAATAAGTACATAAATATGGAAGAGTAAGTAGCACAAAGATGTACTCTTGAAACATATTTAATTTCAGTACACTTCCTATTACTCCTTTTCTTCAAGAAAATGTATAATTTATCCGTCAAATTGTACATTACTGATGAGAAGGATGTCAATTATTCATCCGATCGAGAGGCCAACTAGTGAGAAGGCCAATCAAACAATGTGGACAACAATACTGATGATTTTTTGGATAGAAAATGAATTCAAACTCAACAAACTGGTCACTAGCGATGAATTAAGTCGTTGTATTCTTCTCTTTCCTGGCATGTGTACCAACAAGGATTCAAATTTGAACTCAAAATTTTATTTGTCAAGTCATTGAATCTGTTATTTGAGATAAATGTAAAACAATCATGTATATTATCTATCATGTACTAAATATATAATTTGAGATACACGTGCAATAGACATTTTCAAGAACTAGTTTACATCAGATATACTATTTCAAAATCTTTCTCAACTTTTTCCCCTATCTAGGCTTAGCTTTCCACGTTATTATTAATAGTCTTTCTCTTTCATTCTCTCGCATTATCTATACTCTGGTAATTATTCTTTCATGAACTCTCATATGTTTCAATCTGTTCCAAATTTGTCCATTTTCATGATAATCAAAATTTATCTTTAGGGGATAGTATTTTCGTTAGTCTTTATTGCGGAATCGCTTGATAATATGGTATTGGGAGAACCTCGTCAGTTAAAACTGCATGTTCTAGGATGTTCACAATGGGTTATAGGCCACAATGATTCCAAATATTTTTTTTGTCATAGTTCCATTAAAGCTTATGGACTGGCGATATTTAGCAATTTTTGTTACATAAGGAATATGATTAGTGACAAAAAAAACTAAAGGCAATTGTTCGAATGGTAAGCACATCTCACCTCCAATCCTAAAATAGTGGGTACGAGTTTCCATGATCCTGAATCTTTTTCTCATCTGAATTACATCAAACAAATCTTCGATAACTAGAATTATGAAGTCCAATGTTTTTGTAAAGAACATAGACATATATAAAATATGTATCAAGTATAAACAGTTAAAACGTGAAAACTTGAAAATAGTAAGAAAATGATGATTTGAAATTGTTACGTTAGTTTACCCATCTATTTATCTCCTCACAAGTCTATTCTTTATAGCATGATTCTTTATCTTTATAAAGTGCACTTTGTGTTATTTTAACTACAAAAATTAAAATTTGTATATATAAATGTAATGAATAATCGTAGGGGCAAATTAAATTTCTTTTTACACAAAACCGGATAATGTGTGTTTGGTGCGAAGGAAAATGTTTTCCTAAAAATACTTTAATGCTTTCCTAAAAAATACTTTCTTGGAAAACAGGTTGATTTCAAACTTATAAATTTTCATGTTTAGTTGGTGAGTGGAAACTATATTTTGAAAAATACATTATAATGTTTGACTAGTGAATGGAAAATAGTTTTCAAAAAATATCTTTTATTTTTTGCTAGAGAATAGAAAATACTTTTTAGGAAACTAGTTTCTAATCTGAAAACCAACTCTGATAAACTATCTAGGACCCGACCTCGACATACAAACTATGACACAACACCCAATTGATCAGAGATTCTGAACCGAACCTTAACTCCCAAACCTGAACATGACCCCAACAATTGATCAGGAATTAGACCTTGAATCCAATCTTAGGACCTGACCATGACTCACGATATGGGATCCGACATTTGAATTGGACTCGACCCTAACCTTCACATTGACACCAAACCCTGATTTGGGACCCAACACTTGAATCAGGACCCGATTCCAACTTCCAACCAAGTACCCGACCCTAACTCCCAAACTGACTACCAACTTGGGACTTGCTTTCCGACTATGGACTCGTCCCCAACAATCGACATGGGACCCGACTTTTGACCTGTTATTTGATCTTGACCTCAAGACCTGATCCTAACTTAAGATCCAATCTCAACTCCCGACACATGACACGAATTTCAAATCGAGACATGATCCAACTCCCAACCTAGGACTCAATTTTTGACTTTGGACTCGACTTTTGTACTTGGACCCGACCCCTACAACTGTCTTGGGACCTGACCCCCGACATCCAACCCAATACCCGACCTCTAAAGAAAAATCATATCCTAATTCTGACACTGATACCTGACTTTGATGACTAATTTGGGACTGACTCAGATATCTAACTCGAGACCCAGCCTCGATCTAGTTACTTACACTCAAATCGAGACCCAATACATAAACTAGGACTTGACACCCAACACCCAACTTTTAAGCTAAGACCCGACCATTACACCTAACTCCCGACCTAGTATCCGACTTCCAAATTAGGGATCCGATCCCAATTTTTGGCCTAGGGTTCTGATACCAACTTTGTCACAACTTCGATCCGCCATGAGAGGCACCCACACTAAACCCCCAGTGGGAGAACCAATTATTTACTAACACGCACATAGCTAAACAACTAAAAGTAACCGTTCTCAATCAATAAAAGTCAAGTTTAATAGCTAAGATCCATAATCGTAAAATAATTGCGAAAATAACCCTAGAACCTTAAGTCATGTACCAAAAGTATCTACTAGTCTAGAATATAGGGATGCAATCCAAAACAAGATAAGAGAGTCCAAATCCAAAAAATAGACTAGAAAAGCAAGACAAATCCATGGTAGCCTTTTGAAAGTAGCCCACCCATAGTTGAAGGTATTGGTCTTGATATACGAATGAAATAATAATGCATATGCAATGTATACACTCTTCATCTGTCAAATAATCGGGATCTATGGACAACTCGCAAGGTTCATTTACAACACAGACATAGAACTCTAATCCATGTATAATAATATGCATATTGATAATTCAAATTCATATAATTGATGTGCAAGTGTACAACTCTGATATGAATTAATAATAATTAAGTTGTCACAACCCAATCCTACACCCTGGACGTGCCCGGTACATGAGAACCATTGTTGGTCCCCAAGGGAACCCATATCCTGGTTGACTACAAGCGGAAGACTAACTCAAGCATACACAAGCATTACATTGAAAGAAACTCTTAAAACAGTTTATTGAATCTCAAAACTGAACTGAATATACTGAGTATGAAACATAAGTTTTAAGTAAAACATTTGAAAACTGAAAGACTCTCAAAAACTGTCTATCTATGAAGCCTCTATTATACATAGATAAGTGTTGGGACAAGATCCACGACTACTCAAAATACTACTAATACTAACAACTCGTGAAACTGGAGTACTCCGAAAGCAAGGAGGTCTCACTCATAAGAAGACGAGCGGATAAAGTGATCTCAACAGACACTTGTTGAGGATCCTAATAACTTGTATCTGCATCATTAAAAGATGCAGGCCGAATTACATCAGTACATTAAATGTACGAGAATGTAATATAGCTAAATAACAAATAACTTAAAGAAAGGACTGCAATAAATAACAATGTACTCAAACTGAAAGTAAAGAAATAAAGGAGTTAAATCATTTAAAACTTTACAAAAAACTTTCTCATCTCTGAACTTAACATTATAAGTGATGTTTAAAAATACACTTTAAATCAATTGGGGAGATTCTCTAACTGACAACCATAAATATGAGTTATGTGATGATGCAGTGTCTCACCCACGCTGCCAGAACTGTCATATACCTTATCGAGGTATAGTACACCTCAACTAAGTGGATCCACTAAGCAATGCTTAAAAAGCAATAAGGAATCATCAAAAAAGTATGACCCTTTTCCCATGTTGGCATACATGGTTTATGAGGACTTTGAGTTGTCTCAACTCATTCCTATATCGGTGCTCAATATTAATCCCAAAAATATATAATCATGCCCATATGTTTAAAAACATAACTCTTCCTCTGGTTTGAGATAATTACTCAAACTACCCTCTTAAAAGAGGTAACTGCTCTTGAAATATTTTTTGAACTCATAACCCATTCAAAAATCTCAGTTTCTCTTTTATTAATGTAGAAATTGATACCTCTAGGAATGCATAGTCCCCTTATACTCTTACTCAATTCATATTTGAAAACTCTTTCTCAAAAATATATCAAAATCATATTTTAATATGATCGTTGATCACTCGAAAAGTCATATTGCATAAACATCGATGGTATATCTAGATACCATACTGCTCATACATTTATGGCATACTCAATTCTGATACTAATCATGTTTTAGAAACTCTTTTCTCAAAACTCATCTTTACTTTATCACAACTCAGTTTAAGAACTCAAGTGTTGTTTTTAGAAGCTTTTCAAATTTATAACTAAAATCATAGGGTTCATGTGGGATTATGGACATGAACGACTCAACTCAGGGATCTTAATAGAAATAAGGAAACTCAGTATTCAGAACTCAAGACTCAAGAACTCAAGAACTCGAAACACATAACTCAACGATATTTCTCCTCTAAAAAATACTAAATTCATAGGGTTCATGCTGAAATATAGACATGAACGAATCAACTCAATTATTTTAATACATAACATATAGCAATTCAATAATTAGGAATAGAATTTCAAAAAGAAACAGGAACTCAAGACTAGAATCCTAGATCTCTCTTTTACTAATTTTAAAGTAGATGTAGGGCGTGAGGACGAACTAGTACAACACTATGATAGCCTTACATACCTGGAAGAATAAGGTTCTTGAAAAATCTTGAATAAGAACTTGATTAGAAGCCTTGAAATCCTAGCTTGAAGGAGAAAAATCAAGAATTTCTTGAATTAGTTTCTTGAAACTCTATGAACAAGAATTATGATTTTCATTAATGATTCATAATTATATGGAGGAATTTGAGTTTAGAAAGAATGAAATTCTTGGAGAAAACTTACCTTGAAGAAGAATCTTGAAAAAGATTGAAAGAATCTTGAATGGAGTTTTCTACTTTGATTTTTCCTTAGGGTTTTGTCTTAGAATTTTAGAGAGAAGAGAATGATGTATTAAGAGATGAAAATCTGATTGATTTGGGTCTTTAATTAGTCAAGAAATTCGTTATGGTTTTCTTAGAGGTAAACAAACAAAAATGACCCTTTTTAATGTTTTCCTGTTGGCTAATTCGTCACTGCACTGTATCAGGTTACTAAAATGATCATAACTTTTTACTCAAACCTCGGATTGTTGCGAAATTGGTGTAATTGGAAAGAAGATTCAAATACATTTAATTTGATAGGTTGTTGGCCACGTAACTCTTTATATTCTAAGAGATATGGTCATTTGAAGTTGACTCAAGTAGAATCTTACATCAAAACTTAATTGATAAGGAAACTTTCAACACTACGTTGTGGTAGGAGTTTCTAGTGACCTTAATTGATATCCAAAATATTCCCACACTAAAGAATTTACCTTTACACATATGGAAAATTTAAGAATCACCCGATATGAACCTACAAGAAAATGAAGAATGGTTCGAGTCTTAACTTATAAATTTTCAGGATGTTACAATATCTCCCCCTTGGGATCATTCATCCTTAAATGACAACTGGACTGAGAATGGAAAGGTGGTTACTCTTACTATACTCCAGCTTGACTCAAAATCACCAATCACTTAACATAAGGTGATTATTCTGATCCAAATCACAAGATTAGTGTTTTATACCTTTGTTGGAAATCCTATCCCAAGAACACTACTCATTACAGCGACAATCAGCAAACCTTGAGCTCATATCACGAAACACCTAATATATCACGCATTGCCCACATGTTAACAACACCACATTCAATCTTAGAACCTTAACCACTCCATTGACTCATGTTAACCACTCCTTTATAAGAATTCATCATTCTCTTATCACTCCTACCAACAGAACTTTCAGGCATTATTACCAGAAATTTGACTTATTACTCATCGTAAAATCTTATCTAATTTTCCTCCACACTTATCACCTTAGATGTAATAAACACACCAGTGCCATCACAATAAGAAAGTAGAAATCCTCTTCTATATATTCACACCACTACTATCTACAGCCCCACTCTCAAAACTAAAAGGGTAACTGAAAGAGCTTTAGGGCGAAAGATCATAAGTACGATTCATTCGAAAATTATGATATAAGACTATGCATGGCATAACATTATGTTGCTAGCCATTGAGTGTAAATCATGAACTTGTGAGACTGAACATACTATGATACATGAATACTTATATGAATAGGTTCATATCATGAGGTTGATTTCCATAACTTTATGGATTAAGCTCGAGGTTAATTGGGCTAAAGTATTTGCCCCTCATTCTGAAACTACTAAGCATAGATGTGAATCACTCTGAAGTGTATGAGCATAGGTCATAGACACAATTCTGATATTATGAATATCCACAAGAAGTTGTTATAACTTCGCTTGAGGAATATGCAAGATTATGAACAAATTAATATCTCTAAAACTCTTTCTGAAGACATCACTATCTCATCTTCAACACTTGACTTCATTTCTCATCTAATCATCCCCCCCTTAGGTTTGGAGTTGACACTTGAAAATAATGGACCTATTCCCTCATCCCTAAACTGGTCTACATTGCCTTTAATACTCGAAAAGGCTTATCTCATGACAACAGAACTCTCGATAAGCATGTATTAAGACTCCTTCTAGGACCTCTTTCTAAGATGCTTCTATTAACCTATTCTCAATGGCTTATAAGGCTGCTTCATCTAGCTATTAAGGGAAAAATATTAATGCTTACCTCAGCCTATTACACATTGACAGCTCAAGTACTTAATTGGAACCTTGTCTAGTTACTTACAATCTCAGGTACACCTCTTCATGCTCTTGCTACTCTTATGACTTGGCCACACTTCACTGCCCTTATCTAAAAGTAAGGATCTCTCACTTGTACCACTCATATTCTTTCAACTAATATCTCAATCTCTCACCTACTCTATGTCAAGTCTACCAGATCAGATACCAAGACTAACATCATCACCCTCATGTTGTCATTCTTTTGATCAGAGCGCTCATCTCAAATTCAAGCTTAATGTTTATTACTAAACCCGGAAATCAATATGATTGCTCACTTACTATACTAACTTACAACTACTAAATACAAATTAAGAGACACTCGCTCACTAAAACCTCATGACTAGTATTCAATCTTATCTCTCAAACTTCAAACTTACAATCTACAATCACACTTCCTTTCATAACTTAAGTACTATTTACTAACTCACTATACACCATTGGCTAACTAGTTCTATAGCCCTCTAAATGTCATGGGATCTCCTAAAGATCATAAGTCTGGCTTAGATCTATCACCTCATGAAAAATCTGCTCTTCTATTCAACACCTACAATTGATCGTTAGTAACACAATGGAACATCATCATAAACTCTTTTCTAGTTAAAGTATACTCAATTCATCCTAACTAGTAACTCTTACTCTACCTCCTATCATGAAATATTCACAAACTCATCTCTTCTTAAGCTACCTATAAGGGAAAACTCCTCATTAATAACTTATTGGGTGCATGACTGCAACAACCTAATTTACCTCATCACTATCTCCCTTCCTTAGATTACTAAACCTCTGCATGCATTCTTCTAATTTAAGGGCACTTTCACTACTACTGCTCATAACCTCATAACTCATATTATCTTTTCAGGTGCAATTACTACCCAAGCTCTAAAACACACTTCCTCATAGGGGTCTCAATTTAAACAAGGATCAGAGAGGGAATAAATAACTACTAAAAAAATAGTGAATACTGACCTACAAATACCGACTTCTGGAGATCGGTATTTCCTGAAATACCGACCTAAAATCGACATCCCAGCTTAGGCCGGAAAAAGCTTGGTCTTTATTCAATACCGACCTCTAGAGGTTGGTATTTACTGACCTCTCGAGGTCAGTTTTTATTTTATGTCGGAAAATTCATTATTTTATTTTCTGATTTCCTGAGGTCAGAAGGAATACCGACATTCGGATGTCGGTATTTGTATCTTCTTAATTTCTAAATTCCGACCTCTGGAGGTCGGTATTTTTATTTTTGCATTTTTGATATTCTGACCTCTGGAGGTCGGTATTCTTATTTTTGAGATTCTGACATCCAAAGGTCGGTATTTTTATTTTTGTAATGTTGAAATTCTGACCTCCGGAGGTCGGTATTTTTATTTTTGTATTTTTGAAATTCTGACCTCCGGAGGTCGATATTTTTATTTTTGTATTTTTAAAATTCTGACCTCCGGAGGTCGGTATTTTTATTTTTGTATTTTAAAAATTCTGACCTCCGGAGGTCGGTATTTTTATTTTTTAGTTTTGGAATTCTGACCTCCGGAGGTCGGTATTTTATTTTTTACTTTTGAAATTCTGACCTCCGGAGGTCGGTTTTCTACTACAAAACAGGCAGCAAATTGCTACAATTTTTAGTTGTCCACCTACATATTTATACCAAAACAACCCAAAGCCAAATAAACTTCATCCAACCAAAACAACACAATATTTTCAACATATACATTAAACTATTTCAAAATAAACTTCATCCAACTTCAAAATAAACTAAAATACGATCAAATTAAACAATTCCAAAAATATAGAAGTCTAAAATGTCAAATAGATACAACTACTCCTCATCACCCTCATTCTCCTTATCAGACTTACCATTCTCAACACCCTCACTTTCCTTATCAGACTTATCATTCTCATCACCCTCCTTATCAGATCCATCACTGCTGGTCGGACATGGAGCAAGAATATTTCTTGATTCAAAAAGAAAAGTTAGTTGGGCCTGAAACGCTGCATACCTCTTATTCTCTACCTCCTTTACTGCCGCAATCTCCTCCTCTCTCTTCCTCTCTCTTCCTCTCTTTTTCTTCTCTCTTTCTTCTCTCTTTCTTCTCTCTTCTTCTCTCTTTCGGCTACAGCAGCAAGCTCGGCATTGAGATAAGTTATCTTACTCTCCATTGCAGATATTGTCTCTCTATCCCCACCATCAAAGCTTGAGGATGATGAACCACAATACCAAGACTTCTTCTTCTTCTTCTGATTGCCTTTTCTGGATAGTCGTAGACTAAACCTCTAATCGGTTCACCAGCACTCCACAAACACGACACATAATCATCAAAGTAGTAAGAACAAAAGTGGGATCTTCCTTTAGCTAGATATACTTTAACCATACAGCCCTCCACCCTAAGTTTATTCTTAACACCCCTTTTAGACTTGTCAATGCTCCTGTAAAATTTTATATTAGATATATAATTTCAACAACTAAATCGACCAACTAAGCCACAATATTTATTTTAACTTATTTAAACAACTTTTTAACTTTAACTAGTTTAGTTTTGACTTAATTCCAACAACTAAATTCACTAACTAAACCACAATATTTATTTTAACTTATTTAAACAACGTAATGACTTTTTAACTTTAACTACATTAGTTTTGACTTAATTCCAACAACTAAATTCACTAACTAAACCACAATATTTATTTTAACTGTTTTAAACAACTTAACAACTTTTTAACTTTAACTAGTTTAGTTTTGACTTAATTCCAACAACTAAATTCACTAACTAACCCACATTATTTATTTTAACTTATTTAAACAACTTAACAACTTTTTAACTTTAACTACCTTAATTTTGACTTAATTCCAACAACTAAATTCACTAACTAAACCACAATATTTATTTTAACTTATTTAAACAAACTTAACTTTTTAACTTTAACTATTTTAGTTTTGACTTAACAACATTATTTATTTTAACTTATTTAAACAACTTAACAACAACGAAATTCACTAACTAAACCACATTATTTATTTTAACTTATTTAAACAACTTAACAACTTTAACTAGTTTAGTTTTGACTTAATTCCAACAACTCAATCCACCAACTAAACCACAATATTTATTTTAACTTATTTAAACAAACTTAACTTTTTAACTTTAACTACATTAGTTTTGACTTAATTCCAACAACTAAATTCACAACTAAATCACATTATTTGTTTTAACTTATTTAAACAACATAACAACTTTTTAACTTTACCTAGTTTAGTTTTGACTTAATTCCAACAACTAAATCCACCAACTAAATCAATTTTATCATCTATAGGATAAAATAGTGTTGGTACTTATGCTTAACAAATATATTATTTCTAAATTTAAAGCTAAGTATCAACACTAGATGGACACAAATCGATCTTGCAAGAAAATCAATTTTGTCATCAATATGATCAACTAGTGTTGGTACTTATGCTTAACAAATATATTATTTCTAAATTTAAAGCTAAGTGTCAACACTAGATGGACACAAATCGATCTTGCAAGAAAATCAATTTCGTCATCAATAGGATCAACTAGTGTTGGTACTTATGCTTAACAAACACTCGATGAACACAAAAAAATTATCACAAAATTAAAGCTAAGTATTAATACTAGATGGACACAAATACACTATTGAAAACAATTGTACTTGAACTTAAAAAATTTAGAAGCATCAACCTTATCTCCAACTTTGATGAAAGAAGCAATATAGTCTTGTATCAACTTGTTTAGATGTTGAGCTTCCTCAGTTGCCTAGCATGAAATTTTTTTTAAATTAGTTAAATATAAACTTCATATCCAAGAATATTATATATATATATATATATAGTTTTAATATGTTCAAGTTTCAATTCAAGTTCATATCTAATTTCTAAACTTAATTAGTTATATATCAAGCTAATTAGTTCCAAGTTCAAGTTCTAATTTCAAGTTCATATTCCTAATTAAGTTCAATTTATAGTAAATTCAAGTTATAATTAATTATAAGTTCTAATGAAGTTGTAATTCAAATCCCTGAAATTCTATATTCAAACTAGCTAGCTAGTGTCCCAACTTCAAACTATTAATTAGTCCTAAAATATCAAATATAATTCAAACTATTAGTCCTAAATTCCAAATTCAAACTAGCCTTAAAATCACAAATTGAAAGTACTCCTAGAATTCAAAAATCAAACTATAGTGCTAAAATCCCAAATTCAAACTATTAGTAGTCCTAAAATCTCAATAATAATTCAAACTAGTCCTAAATTCAAAATTCAAACTAGTCTTAAAATCACAAATTCAAACTAGCCCTAAAATCCCAAAATTTAACTAGTGCTAAAATCCTAAATTCAAATTAGCTAGCTATTCCTAATCCCAAATTCAAACTATTAGTCCTAAAATCTCAATAATAATTCAAACTAACTCAAATAATACCCAAATTCAAACAACTCCTTAAATACCCTAATTCAATCTAATCTTACAATTCCAAAATCAAACTAATTAACTCAAGAAATACCGAATTTCAAACAAATCCTAAGATACCCTAATTCAAATTAACAGTAGCATTAAAATTTTCAATTCACAATCAACAAACACAAACTAACAATCAAATAATTCCTAATTCAAACTAACAATCAAAAACCCTAAATCATTCACTTACTAACTAATAATCAATCAAACTAACAATCAATAAAACTAAGTATATTAGTACTCTAATTTTGAGATACTTCAACTAAATAGAAACAAAAGTAATCTTTTATGGAGGTTCTAAAAATTCACCTTGAGTAAGAAGGTCGGGGATGGTGGCGCGAACTGATAAAGTTGATATGGAGGCGGCGCCGATTGGGATGGAAGCGGCGTGACCTCCTGTTGCTGGGCGCGACCTTCCTCTGCAGCTGTGCGCCCTCTGCAGCTACGCGCGACCTTCCTCTGCTGCTGCGATGGTGGCGTGGCGTGGTGCCTGTCGAGGATGGTAGCGTGGCACCGGTTAGGGATGGGTGGGGATGGGCGCCGATGGGGGTGGGTTGGGGGTGGGGCGGGCGTGGGGTATGGGTGGGGAGTGAGACTTCACTTAGGTTTTGAGACTTCACTTAGGAGTGAGACTTGATATTATCATTTTTTTTTAAGAGAATTGTTTAATTTACCGACCACGGGATGTCGGTATTTTTAAAAATAATTATCTATATTTAAAAATATTTTAAAATATTTAATAAATATCGACATCGTAAAGTCGATATTAATTAAATAAAATAATAATATAAATATACCGACCTCTTTAGGTCAGTATTTATTAATTTATTTTAATATAAACTCAGCTCTTGATGTTGATTTTATTAATTAAACATACATATATATATACATACATATGTATACATACATATGTATATATACATATATATATACACACACATATACAACATATTTTTAAAAACGCAGCCTATTCAAACATCGCAATCTGATTTTTAGATATAAAATTTTAAAATATAGTATTTTTTAAAACGTATTTTACATATTTTAATATTTAAACATATTTTACTAGTATCAGAGCGAGAAGGTTTTGGGTACACATTGTTTAAGAATACAAATTAGTTTCAGTTAATAGATATAGTATTTTATAATATATGAAAAAACACCCTTTTGCCAACCAATTAAGGTTAAATTATTGGTACTTATATAGAGAATTACAGACTAAATCTGAGTGGCTAAAAATAAAAGAGGCTTTAACCCTATATCTAGAAATATTAGAAACAAGAGACTTACCAGACAAACTTTGTAATCACGGGGGTCAATATTCATCAAATCGACCAACCTTAGTCAATCCAGAGCTATTAAGTGCATTAAAGTGGGAACTACATAGCATAGAGAGTAATATCCAACACGCAAAAAGACGCATAGGAGTTCAAAGGAACTATATTAGTAAATTAATTTTACCTTTAGGATAAGCAACATAGCACTCAACCTAAATACAAGTAATAATATATATGCCATCTAGAATATATAAGAAAAGATTTAGGTCATACGAAAAACAGATTATAATTAACCAGGTTTATCATTGGTATCTATTGAGAGCATCCAGTTCAACTTCAAGTGGACAGAGAGACAAAGACTTGTATCTGCAGAGTCTTCTAGGAAACACTTTATTTCAAGCACAGACAAGATTAGAGGAAGCAAGACTAAATACTACGAGCATGGAAAGGTTATATTTTGGGAAACAAAATCTAATTTTCTATCCTCCATCTAATTTAAGTTTCAGGGTAAAACCAGAAACGGAAGATAGATAAACCTTAAAGATGCCTAATAGATAACCTGTTGATAGCATACAACAAAATACCTAGAGACAATAGTTACTTCATTTCAGTGGTAAATTCATTAAGCCATTACTTTATAGACAAAAATGGAGACAAAAAATTTAGATTCTATGTAGTAATCCAAGGGAGACTGCCAGGAGTTTTCCAGACATGGATAGAAGTAATAGACTCAATCAAAGACTTTCCTACCCCACTTTTCAAAGGATTCAATGATTTTAATGAAGCACTAGACTATGCTAGAGGAACTCTTGGGACAAATTATTTCATAAGCCCAGCATTAAGACAAACGACAAGACCTTTCTTGCAATACAATATCCAAAAGGACACTGACAAAATATTTTTTTGCGATCATTGTTCTTCAATGACCAAAGGATTCAGGAGACTAAACCAGACAATTGAAAAATTAGAGACTGAGAAAGAAAAATTGACCCTACATATCCACTCATTACAAGAAAGAATAAAGTTTTTACTTGGAAATACTAATCAAACCATACCATTACAAATTCAAGACCACTCAGAAGAACCGAAGAGTTTTCCATCTCATTTCAAAATGGATAAGACGGGTGTAAATTCCCCAAAGAATGTAGAAAAAGCTATTCTATCGGCTAAAGGTACAGCTAGTCCCGTTCAAACGGTAGCGGTTAAGACTCATCAAATCCATTGATGGCTGACACTTTGCCAAAAAGTGTAAGAATTTTACCAGCAAGTTTCAATACGGTCGCAGAAACAAGTAAAAAGACAAAAGGATTCTTGCAAAAGAGAAAAAAAAATAAAAGGATCGAAAAAATAATAAAAAGCTCCCTTTACAAGTTACTTACAGAAAAGACTAAGGAAGTTATACATGAAAAAATCATACGAAAAATCACAGAGCCAGACCCAAATGAAGACAATGATTCAGGAATGAGTTTCGACTCCGTAGCACTACACAATTTGGATACCTAAAGGTAATACATAATCAATGATGTCAACAGAAGAAGACAAAAAAGAGTACGTAAGCAATGACATCACATGGCACTACCAATAAAAAATAAAAAAGAGTCTCCACTCTTTAGAAACGGACAAGAAAAAGGACAATAATTTTGAACAAAGCCTTTTAGGACCATGTGACGATGGGGCCCAAAGAGCACCCGGCATCAAAGAAAGATTATCTTCAATATTTGAAATCCAAACTTCAAATCCGGATCTACTCCTATAAATAGAGACCATTTGCAAGAAGAAAGAGGTAGAGAGCAAAGTGTAAGCAGAACATTGAGCAAAGAAGAAAGATTGATTCAGTTCGTATACGAGTTAGTAGTTTACATATTCCCCTTCCCTTTCAAAAATAAAAAAGTAAGTAATCGTTTGTGTACAAAGTGTGTGAGTGTTTTAGTTTTTCAAGTAGCTGCAAGGTCACCCGGGGGACTCCCGAAAGGGAAACCTCATTCCGGCCATTCTCATGTAAGTAGTTATAAATTTTCTAGATCTTCGTAAGTTTTTCCCTATATGTTGGTATTATTATGTACTATTATTATGGATGTTTAATATAATGTTTATATTACTATGATGTTCATATAATGTTTAAATTACTCTTAGTAAATGGTTAGTTCCTAATCTTCTTAGTAACTCCGATGGATTAACCTGTAATACCTAGGGAAGTTGAAAGTCCGCCAATGTTAAGGAACCGAAAGGACTGTGTATCCCAGGGTGTGGTTAAAGAAGCAGTTGCTAAGAACATGGGTTAAGGAAAAAAGATGAACAGAGTAAAAAAAAAAGAGTAATTGTGGGAGAAATTACATAGATTTAGTAACGAATCACTACTAATCAAGATAACGCAGCAGGAAGAAGGAATACAGAGTTCAAGTCCCTTCCAAAAGACAACCCCCATAACACCAGTAGAATATATTATAGGTAATTTACCACGACACAGGGTATATAGGCAGGACCCGACAACAGAACCAGAATGGTTAAACCAATAGGAATAAGAATGCCAATAGAAGCCCCTATCAAACTTCAAGACGGAGGAGATAGAGGAAAGATATTAAATATAACAACTCATGACCCTCAATTATGGAACTCAGTAATAGACGTATGGAAAGGAATAGTGGTAGCAGATTACATACATCATTATAGTGAAACAGATGAAGAAACTATGTATAGATACATGGAAACTTTCTTAGGAGAATCAATCAAAGGAGTATGGGAAGCATACAATGTAGCTTACCCTCAAGAATTTTAAGAACTAGTAAATATGAGATCAAACCCGTATAATTTCACTAATAAAATACACAGCCTAATAACAGGAGAAGATCCAAATAGCGGATTAGTAGTGTTACAAAAGAATGCACTAATATAACTAGATCAACTTAATATTACAAATTGGAGCCATATAAAAAACTTTTTAAAAGACTATTTTTACGATTGCGCTATAAGCGGTAATGCGTTTGACCAAAGCTTGGGAAAAAAGCTATTTAACAAACTCCCTGGAGCCTTAGGTAGAGAAATAGAAGAAAGATGGAGTAAAAGAGAAGGAGTTATGCAAAATCCAAATGCTAATTGGTCTATTGGACATAAAATACAGCATGTTATAGAAATATTACAAGAAAAATGTACAAATATACAAATACAAAAATAATTAAAACAAAATGAGACAGATTTTTGTAAAAATATATACACAACGCAAAGCTATGATCACAAAGGACCAGTTTCTCTCAGGATAGACTAGGAAACAATATGCTAGCTCGAATAATGAATAACTCATCTAGACCAAGTAGTAGTCATCAGTTGGATGAACTAATAGATGTAGATGAGACATAGAAATATTCAAACAAAATAAATTAAAATTATTAAATCCACAAGTCCTCTACAACAAGTCTACTTAGTATTTCATAGATTCTTTACTAATTAAATTTTAGAAGGGACTTGAACTAGAAGAAGCGGTTTCCATGAATTCTTTTAGACTGCGTGTTGTCTCATCATCGCTTTCTTCTTGGGTGTCCTCTTTTTGTCTATACCCATAATTATCTATCTGGAAAACTCCTGGCAGTCTCCCTTGGATTACTACATAGAATCTGAATTTTTTGTCTCCATTTTTGTCAGCAAAGTAATGTCTTAATGAATTTACCACTGAAATGATCTACAGACTCTTCTAGGAAACACTTTATTTCAACCACAGACAAGATTAGAGGAAGAAAGACTAAATACTACGAGCATAGAAAGGTTATATTTTGGGAAACAAAATCTAATTTTCTATCCTTCATCTAATCTAAGTTTCAGGGTATAACCACAAACGGAAGATAGATAAACCTCAAAGATGCCTAATAGATAAGTTGTGGATAGCATACAACAAAATACCTAGAGACAATAGTTACTTCATTTCAGTGGTAATTCATTAAGCCATTACTTTACAGACAAAAATGGAGACAAAAAATTCAGATTCTATGTAGTAATCCAAAGGAGACTGCCAGGAGTTTTCCAGACATGGATAGAAGTAATAGACTCAATCAAAGACTTTCTTACCCCACTTTTCAGAGGATTCAATGATTTGAATGAAGCACTAGACTATGCTAGAGGAACCCTTGGGCAAAATTATTTCATAACCCCAGCTTTAAGACAAACGACAAGACCTTTCTTGCAATACAATATCCAAAAGGACAGTGACAAAATAATTTTTTGTGATCATTGTTCTTCAATGACTGGAAGATTCAGGAGACTAAACCACACAATTGAAAAATTAGAGACTGAGAAAGAAAAATTGACCATACATATCCACTCATTACAAGAAAGAATAAAGTTTTTACTTTGAATTACTAATCAAACCATACCATAATAAATTCAAGACCACTCATAAGAACCAAAGAGTTTTCCATCTCATTTCAAAATGGATAAGACGGGTGTAAATTCCCCAAAGAATGTAGAAAAAGCTATTGTATCGGCTAAAGGTACAGCTAGTCCCGTTCAAACGGTAGCAGGTAAAGATTCATCAAATCTGTTAATGGCTGACACTTTGCCAAAAAGTGTAAGAATTTTACCAACAAGTTTCAATACGGTCGCAGAAACAAGTAAAAAGACAAAAGGATTCTTGCAAAAGACAAAAAAAAAAATAAAAGGATCGAAAAAATAATAAAAAGCTCCCTTTACAAGTTACTTACAAAAAAAACTAAGGAAGTTATACACGAAAAAATCATACGAGAAACCCCGGAGCCAGACCCAGCAGATTCTGAACCAGAAGACACAGGGAGTAGAAGTGATGAGAATGATCTATCAATAGATCAATTTACTCAACACTATGACCCAAATGAAGACAATGATTCAGGAATGAGTTTATACTCCGTAGCACTACACAATTTGGATACCTAAAGGTAATACGAAGCAATGATGTCAACAAAAGAAGACAAAAAAAACTACGTAAGCAATGACATCACAAGCCACTACCAAAAAAAAAAAGTCTCCACTCTTCAGAAACGGACAAGAAAAAGGACAATAATTTTAAACAAAGTCTTTCAAGATCATGTGACGACGGGGCCCAAAGAGCACCCGGCATCAAAGAAAGATTATATTCAATATTTGAAATCCAAACTTCAAATCCGGATCTACTCCTATAAATAGAGACCATTTGCAAGAAGAAAGAGGTAGAGAGCAAAGTGTAAGCAGAACATTGAGCAAAGAAGAAAGATTGATTCAGTTCTTATACGAGTTAGTACTTTACATATTCCCCTTCTCTTTCAAAAAAAAAAAGTAAGTGTTTGTCTATAAAGTGTGTGAGTGTTTTAGTTTTTCAAGTAGCTGTAAGGTCACCCGGGGGACTCCCGAATGGGAAACCTCATTCCAGCCATTATCATGTAAGTAATTATAAGTTTTCTAGATCTTCGTAAATTTCTACCTATATGTAGGTATTAATATGTATTGTTATTATGGATGTTTAATATAATGTTTATATTACTATGATGTTCATATAATGTTTAAATTACTCTTAGTTAATGGTTAGTTCCTTATCTTCTTAGTAACTCCGATGGATTAACCTGTAATACCTAGGGAAGGTTAAAGTCCGCCAAGGTTAAGGAACCGAAAGGACTGTGTATCCCAGGGTGTGGTTAAAGAAGCAAGTGCTAAGAACATGGGTTAAAGAAAAGAGATGAACAGAGTAAAAAATAAAAGTAATTTTGGGAGAAATTACATAGATTTAGTAATGAATCACTACTAATCAAGATAACGGAGCAGGAAGAAGGACTACTGAGTAGGATCTTACAAAATATTTTTTCAAACGCAGCTTATTCAAACATCGCAATCTGATTTTTAGATATAAGATTTTAACATATAGTATTTTTTAAAACGTATTTTACATACTTTAATATTTAAACGTATTTTACTTTTTTTTAAAACGTATTATACATAATTTAATAATTAAACGTATTTTACTGGTATCAGAGCGAGAAGTTTTGGGGTACACATTGTTTAAGAATACAAATTAGTTTCTGTTAATAGATATAGTATTTTATAATATATGAAAAACACTCTTTTGCCAACCAATTAAGGTTAAATTATTGGTACTTATATAAAGAATTACAGACTAAATCTGAGTGGCTAAAAATAAAAGAGGCTTTAACTCTATATCTAGAAATATTAGAAACAAGAGACTTAACAGAGAAACTTTGTAATCACGGGGGTCTATATTCATCAAATCGACCAACCTTAGACAACACAGAGCTTTTAAGTGCATTAAAGTGGGAACTACATAGCATAGAGAGTAATATCCAACACGCAAATAGACGCATAGGAGTTCAAAGGAACTATATTAGTAAATTAATTTTACCTTTAGGATAAGCAACATAGCACTCACCCTAAATACAAGTAATAATATATATGTCATCTAGAATATATAAGAAAAGATTTAGGCCATACGAAAAACAGATTATAATTAACCTGGAATATCATTGGTATCTATTGAGAATAAGACATAACTATATAGATATATATGATTTTCTGATAGAACAAAGACAACTATACTTAGAACAATTAAGGTTATCTTCAAATTGATTGACATCTTTACAAATATTGTATATATACCAGGAAATAAAACAGATAGATTTACAAATACCTACTTTAGGAGCTAGAGTTTATCACTACATAAAAGAAATTAGAATAGAAACACAAGATTGTAAAAACAGAACCTTATATATAGCATAATAGGAAGTGTTAAAAGGTTAGAATACTTAGATTTAGAAATAGTTTTAGAAAAGAAATATCGACGACTAAAATTTGGATCTTTACTTAAGTGTAATTTTGCAGAAGGAGACCATATCTTACATAGTGAGAATCAACATTTAAATACTATTACAGATTTAATATTAAATTTAGCAGAACATAGTCAGTCCAAAGACGATAGATTTCTAAAGATAATAGAGACCATAGAAAACCTGTAGCATAAACAAAACAAATCATTAGAGAAAATAGAACAAAATTTCGACTTTCTAAAAAACCAACAACTAGATATAATTTCTAAGGTACAGACCATAGTAGCAAATAAAATAACTGATAGCAATCCACTAGAAACAATATATAATCAATTAGAAAACCTTTATAAAGAAACAAGAGAATTTAAGAAAGAATAAGGCAAGCTTAAAGACTTAATCCTTTCATGAACAGTCTCTTTTACAAAGAAGTTCTTAGAAAAACAGTACAATTTCAAGCTAACCCCGAAGAATTATCAGATTATACTCCACCAGGCAAAACAGACCTAATAAGTGTAAAACAAAACAATCTAATAATTTTTGCTTTATTAGAATTAAATAAAAACCTAGAAGACCAAATAACCGAAATAAAAAAAAATGGTTAGCTTATTAGAAACAAAAATCCCTACTAGAGAAGATAAGCAAGAAAACGATATACACGCCTTAATAGAACAGCTCAAAAGAACTTAAATAACCCCTCAAAAAGATAGACTAAAAAGAAAAGAAGCATGGACATTTTTTCAAACAGGAATAGAAATTCCCAAGAAAGACAAAGGACCAGTTTCTCTCGTGATAGACTAGGAAACAATATGCTAGGTCGAATAATGAATAACTCATCTAGACCAAGTAGTAATCATCAGTTGGATGAACTAATAGATGTAGATAGAGACATAGAACTATTCAAACAAAATAAATTAAAATTATTAAATCCACAAGTCCTCTACAATACAGGTTTTTTCTTGTCAACGGCACATCTATACAGACATTATAGAGAAGAACAGTTAAGTGTATCAGAAAACGATAGTGAAAGTATAAATTTAATAAGTAAAAAATCTATGCAAGAAATACAAAAAAGACGAATGAATCTCATGCACATGAGATTGGTAGTAATTGGGCTTAAAGGCTTAACTAGAAAAAACATGGGTACTAAAGTACTAATTACTTTATATGATAGCAGATGGTCAGAGTCCAAAAGATCAATAATAGGTTTAACGGAAGTAGACATTAGTAATAATGGAGGAATAGTTTACTATAGTCTAGATTTCATGATAATTTCAAAAGAATTTGGAAAATACATAAAAATAGGCATACAAACCAAAGGTTACGAAGAAATGAACTATGGAAACAATCTTTTAGTTTGTGTTGGCTTTATAGGAAAATTAGCCACCAATAGTAGTTCAAGGTTTAAAATAAAGATAGATGATGCAGTAGGTATAATGGGAAATAAAGGAATCAAATTAATGAACCCTTTAAAAATAAATTCAGAAGAATATGCAGGTAGAGAATGGAATTTAGAAAAATTCTGTAAAAAGGAAGTATTACGACCAAACGACCACCTCACATACACTAATACTAAAGGAGAGACATCAATCAGATTCACTAATTATAAATATTCATATCAAAAAGAAATAGATGAAGATTTAGAAGATAATGAATCGACCATCAATATGGAAGGTATGAATATTCAAAATATAAATGAAGAAGACTACGAAGTAGACTTGTGTCACGACCCGGGAGCACCCCCTAGTCGTAACCGGCGTACTCGACCTCGAAGAGGTCTAATACAAGCCTCTTAGCATTCATTCATCGCATAGACACCAAAGCCATAAGGAATTAAAAACTTTCTTCACACACGAAGATACTTTCAATAAATAGCAAGCGGAAGACTTTCTAGACTTTATACAATATGTCTCAAAACCATCTAATACTTGAATATAACATTGGGACTAAGCCCACTCAAAACCTAAGCAAATACTAGAGAGACATAAAAAGAACATGTTGGTTATTGCCCTCGAATCTATGAGGACTCACCAAGTCTTCATCTTCAACTCTTAAAAACCTATCAAGTAGCCATGACATATCACCATCTCCAAATCCCTACACTTTAGTCAAAAAGCGAAAGAAAGGGGTTAGCACAATTAAGTACTAAGTATGGAGACCATGCAAGAAAATATGCACAACGGACATTTACAAGAAATGTATGCTTTCATGTCCTTTGATAAAACCTTTCCTTTACAAGTATAAGAGACATAATACAAGTCAACATTAACATATTAGACCATAGCCAACCATACATATACTTAACATAAATCCATATACAACCCATGCTTAACTTTAGAAGGACACATGTCATTTCATTACCATAGGACCTCTACCTAATATAACCTTAAGACACACTTGAGTGAGACAAGAAGTGACCGCCCACACAATCCTCTTCAAGCACACTTAAGTGTTCCCCAAGATTACCTTAGATAAGGACTTTATAGGCAAAGTGCATAATCATACCCGATAGATAGCATATTAATGAGATGATATGTATAATGATGCTTACATAAAATAAATCATATTTAGTGGGGCATAGTACATGTGTGGTGAGTGACCATCAATATAGTATTTCCAAGGCCTACCACCCCCTTGGAGAGGCGAAAGAGGTACAAACCCCTCAATGTGGTTACCCGGGCCTACCACCCCCCGAGCTAGGGACCAAGGTACAAACCCCTCGATATGGTTATACGGGCCTACTACCCCCCGTACTAGGCAACCAAGGTACCAACCCCTCGATATGGTTATACGGGCCTACTACCCCCCGTACTAGGCAACCAAGGTACCAACCCCTCGATATGGTTATACGGGCCTACTACCCCCCGTACTAGGCAACCAAGGTACCAACCCCTCGATATGGTTATACGGGCCTACTACCCCCCGTACTAGGCTTGGTCGACTCACAACACTTATATAGAGAAAACAATATACATGTGTCCATTTCATCATCATTTCAGTAATTATATAACCATCCGATTCATAGGACGTACATTGGACCTTCCATTTCCTAAGAATTCTATAAATGGGCATTTTATCAAACACAAGGTGGGCTATTGTTCATGTAAATGAAATCTTGTATTTCAAGAATACTAAGTCCAACCAATTCCAAAATCCATATAAATCAGCCCACCAACAACATACATATATATCAACCTTCATAATTTGATCATGGAAGCATGAAAACCATAAACATCACATAATAATTCCATTTCATGATAATATGCAAAATAGACCATAATAGGATGTGTAGTAGTAATTCCATAATTCAAGAGTTCATAAATAATCATAAGGACCCATAAACTTGAAGTAGAAATAGAGGATAAATGGTTGGACTTGTGGAAAGGAAGGTTTCCACAATCAAACCCACATACCTCAACTTGTTCACGAGTATATCAACCTTAGAAATACAATTACATAACTTATTTAACTTCTATTAGCTCAGTAATGTTGACGTAAAATAGGATCATCATCATAAGTAAGCCTAGCATGTACAAATACAACTATGCTCCCAAAACAGTGAATCTGGCCAGCCTAGTACCTCATGTTGCATCTTAGATTTGAAAAGGAAAATGGCAGAACTAGACTTTATAACCTTCATGAAAGATGTAGATACATCTCTTAGGGTTGCAAACAAACAAGGATCACCGCAAAATATATTTTGTACAAAAAGATATAGTCAAGACACTAGCCGCTGGTCATGCAGGATTTCAATTCTCGGAATCTGGGCAGAACTTGCCCTATGTTGCGTCCCATATTTCGTATCCATAACAGTTAAATTAGAATTTTACATAAACATAAAAGTTGTAGGTATACGAGTTAGCTTTCCAAATCATATTTATTCACTGCAAACTAAGTTCTAGAGCAAGAGATATGCCTAAAATACCAAACACTATCCAGCTCAAAAACAGGTTTCGTCACTTACATCCGAAAGGAATGCCATATCCTATCGATTCATATTCAACAAAGCTTCTAATGTATCAAGAAGAGGCACCTAAGTCTACCAAGTCAAGACACACATCACATTATAAAGATCCTTCACATTCCATCATCATCACATATGAACAATAATAGAGGACACACTTTCAATCACAATACAATAACACTTTAAACAAGATCACCTTGAGATCACATGAACACCTTTATATTCACAACATGATTGCCTTTACTTCATTTGATTCTCATTCAAGTCCTTCACATCACATTCACATATATGATATCATGTCAACACTTCAATTCCTCATATAATGCCTCCAAGGCCATAAACACAATACATTCAATAAGTAAACACCTCCACCATAAGTGGATCACACATCAATCTATCACAATTCTATATCAATTCTACCTTAACAATGAAGTTAGGTCCACTTACCCTTTTTCCCAAGCCACAATCACCATTCCTCAACTCTCCAACAATTCACAATAGATAAGCATAGATAATAATAGAAGTCAACTATTCAACTCAATCCAAGCATACTTCCATCATCATTCAATCATAAATAATAAACCCACTTCATAAGCCAACTTTAGGAAACTTGCCAAGACATGGGTTCATGGAAATTTCTTTCTTAAAACCATCAATAGACACCATTAATAACGTAAATCATCAAAAAAAATCATTTAATGCAAGAACCCATGCTTAGAATCGAAATTAGGATTTTTGTGTTTTTGGAAGAACTTTGAATCATTTGAATTGAGCTCCTTGAAAGGAAGAATAATCAAGGATAAAGGATCCCCATACCTCTAAGTTGAAAACCCACGAGAATTGAAGAAGAAAGAACTCAAAATCTTCAATCCTAGCTCCAACTTCTTCTTCTTCTTCTTCCCCTCTTCTTCTCTTCTTCACTCAAGAACCCTAACTCTTACTCTTTTAAAATGGAACAAAAATGATCCACAATCAGCCTAACACAATAATATAACCTCAAAAGAAAAGATTTGTGAAAAGACCAAAATGCCCTTAAATTTCCGGACGGACTCCTTGCTAACTGCCCAACTTTCAAAGGGCATAACTCGCTCATACGAACTCGGAATCGAGCAAACTCGGTGGCATTGGAAAGATCGTTCCAAGGGCTTTCCATACATAACTGGAACTAGGAGTTATGACTGCTCAAAGTTGGCCAAAAACTGACTGATTTCCCACACTTAACCAAATTTCCAGGTTCTGAACTTTTTTCCAAAAGTGACTACTTCCAATTTCAAGCTACTTCATATTCATTTTAAATTGTCGGATGTAACACAATTAAAACGAAATTACATAAAACCCCCTCATAGAACCTCATTATAAAGTCAACACAAAGTCATAGGCTCTTGCTTAACCTATCATTTTCCGAGTCGTTACAACTTGTCGATAGCAAAGGCTAAAGAATTACATCATGAAAATAAAACAACTTTGTTTAAATGTAAAGGTTGTAAATTAAGAAAAATAGATATCTCTACAGTAGAAAAACACTTTAAAGAATGCAAATTTAGAATAGATAATTATGGGTATAGACAAAAAGAGGACACCCAAGAAGAAAGCGATGATGAGACAACACGCAGTCTAAAAGAATTCATGGAAACCGCTTGTTCTAGTTCAAGTCCCTTCCAAAAGACAACCTCCTTAACACTAGTAGAATATACTATAGGTAATTTACCACGACACAAGGTATATAGGCAGGACCCGGCAACAGAACCAAAAATGGTTAAACCAATAGGAATAAGAATGCCAATAGAAGCCCCTATCAAACGTCAAGACGGAGGAGATAGAGGAAAGATGTTAAATATAGCAGCTCATGACCCTCAATTATGAAACTCAGTAATAGACGTATAGAAAGGAATAGTGGTAGCAGATTACATACATCATTATAGTGAAACAGATGAAGAAACTATGTATAGATACATGGAAACTTTCTTAGGAGAATCAATCAAAGGAGTATGGGAAGCATACAAAGTAGCTTACCCTCAAGAATTCCAAGAACTAGTAAATATGGGACCAAATCCGTATAATTTCACTAATAAAATACATAGCGTAATAACAGGAGAAGATCCAAATAGCGGATTAGTAGTGTTACAAAAGAATGCACTAATAAAACTAGAGCAACTTAGCATTACAAATTGGATCCATATAAAAAACTTTTTAAAAGACTATTTTTACTATTGCACTATAAGCGGTAATGCGTTTGACCAAAGCTTGGGAAAAAAGCTCTTTAACAAACTCCCTGGAGCCTTAGGTAGAGAAATAGAAGAAAGATGGAGCAAAAGAGAAGGAGTATGCAAAATCCAAATGCTAATTGGTCTATTGGACATAAAATACAGCATGTTATGGAAATATTACAAGAAAAATGTACAAATATACAAATACAAAAACAATTAAAACAAAATGAGACAGGTTTTTGTAAAAATATATACACAACGCAAAGCTATGATCAAGGTACACCAAAAAGAAAATACAAAAAGACATATCAAAATAACCAAGACTACAAACCAAGGAAAAAATATTATCTAAGAAAATCTACGGCAAGAAAGCCTTATCTAAATAAAGATAGAAATGTAAGAAAGCATAATAATAACAGAATCTATAAAAATAGATTATCTTGTTTTACATGCAGAAATGAAGAACATCTAGCTAATACTTGTCCAGGTAGAAATATTAGTAGAACAAGAAATGCCCAACTTATAGAAGATTTCCAAGAAACCCTGATAAATGTAGATGAATACATGTCAGATAATGAAAGCATATATTCAGTAATAAGTATAGATGCCTTAGAAGGAAGACAACAATATTCGTCTGATTCAGAAGAGGAAACTCTAATAAATGAAATAGGGTTAGAAAAACTAGACTTAAATATCAAAGATTTTACATTTGTCAATATACAATGCAATCACCAATTTTCCAAAGGAAAAGGTTTAGATAGTCAACGATGCTTCAATTGCACAGGATACCCCAGTAAAGACAGAAGATCTAAATGTATGAATTGATATATAGAAGGATGCCTTCTATGCGTCGATAAAATATTTAACATCAAAGTTATAGACCAAACAATAGGTCCAAAAGAAAAAACATTAATATCGTTAGAAAAAAGGATTGATAGTTTAGAAGATAGAATAAGTAAATTAGAAAAAGGAAAATAAAAAATAGAAAGAACTAATCAGAATGCAACATCAGAAGAAGAAATTGAGCTCTTAAACGAAAAATAAGACTATAAATCGTTTAAAGGATTAATTTGTAATGAAGACAAGAAAATTAATACGATCAGAATATTAACAAGAATAAGGATTCAAGACTATGAATGGAAAGGAATAGTGGTAGCAGATTACATACAGCATTATAGTGAAACAGATGCAGAAACTATGTATAGATACATGGAAACTTTCTTAGGAGAATCAATCAAAGAAGTATGGGAAGCATACAAAGTAGCTTACCCTCTAGACAAAGTTGTTTTATTTTCTTGATGTAATTCTTTAGCCTTTGCTATCGACAAGTCTACTTCGTAGTCTTCTTCATTTATATTTTGAATATTCATACCTTCCATATTGATGGTCGATTCATTGTCTTTTAAATCTTCATCTATTTCTTTTTTGTCTGTATATTTATAATCAGTGAATCTGATTGATGTCTCTCCTTTAGTATTAGTGTATGTGAAGTGGTCGTTTGGTCGTAATACTTCCTTTTTACAGAATTTTTCTAAATTCCATTCTCTACCTGCATATTCTTCTGGATTTATTTTTAAAAGGTTCATTAATTTGATTCCTTTATTTCCCATTATACCTACTGCATCGTCTATCTTTATTTAAACCTCGAGCTACTTTTGGTGGCTAATTTTCCTATAAAGCCAACACAAACTAAAAGATTGTTTCCACAGTTCATTTCTTCGTAACCTTTGGTTTGTATGCCTGTTTTTATGTATTTTCCAAATTATTTTGAATTTATCATGAAATCTGGACTACAGTAACATATTCCTCCATTATTACTCATGTCTACTTCCGTTAAACCTATTATTGATCTTTTGGACTCTGACCATTTGCTATCATATAAAGTAATTAGTACTTTAGTACCCAAGTTTTTTCTAGTTAAGCCTTTAAGCCCAATTACTATATATATATATATATGAAACACATAAAATTTAATAAATTTAATTTATCGATCAAGTTAATTTTATAAATTTAAATTATATAACTCCTAATTATATAAATTTAATTTTATTGATCAACAAAAGTTTATCAGTAACAAATTTAATATATAAATCTCCTTGAATTGATCATCGGTATTTCTTTAATTGATAATGTATTTCATATCTAAACCACTAGTGTATAAGACTTGATTTGTTAAACTACTCGAGGAGTATATAATTAATCAACGTATTCATTCTCTGATAAAGTTTCGTTTACATGTCATCATAATTAGGAGGTGATCACTATACTTAACATTCATTCAATTAGATCGAACGTATATAATGTTACTATCTCGCATTTCAACTCCAATGGATTAATTATATGTTAGCTCTTCACCTCTACACCATGACATGAGATATTAAGTTCATGATTAGACGACGGACCGATAGAATTTGTACATTACTCTAAAAATATAAGTATAATTATCTCCTAATTCATATCAACGTAGTTTCATACTCTAAATATGGATTATAGATATTTTTTTATTTATTCCACAAATTCTAACTTTTTATTTATAAAAGTATACAAAATTGTTACACTTTTTGAACAATTAATTGTAGGTGTAAAATGAAATTTTAGTATTATGCACAATAGCAAAATTATGATTATTAATAGGAATATTTTAAATAAACCAACCTCCGGATGTCGCTTTTATTAAAAGTAATTAGATTTAATAAAAAATACCGACGTCATGAGGTCGGTATCACATTAAATTTTAAGATAAATAAAAGTAATCATGTTAATTAAATAATATTGACATCGGGAGATTGGTATTTTATATTAAATTATTTTTTAACTTGTATAAAACCGTCATTCGGAGGAAAATTTTTTTTAAAGTTAATTGAAAATATTAATTTATTACATACTATTTAATTTTACCGACTTCCGGAAGTCGGTATTATAATTTTTTTGTTTTTTTATTTTACACAAAATCATCCTCCGGAAGACGATTTAAATAGAATTAAATCAAAATAGAAAATAATACCGACATCAAGAGGTCGATTTTTATTGTAATTCATTTTCTGGGAAAAATTCCGACCTCTTGAGGTCAGAATTTGGTTTTCCTGCTTTATTTTGCATAAAAATTTCATATCAACGTAATTTCAAACTTTTTATTTATAAAAGTATACAAAATTGTAAACAATTAATTATAGGTGTAAAATGAAAATTTAGTAGGAACATTTATACAAACCGACCTCCGGATGTCGCTTTTAAAAGTAATTAGATGAAATAAAAATACCGACCTCTGGATGTCNCCTCCGGATGTCGCTTTAAGTAATTAGATGAAATAAAAATACCAACCTCATGAGGCCGGTATTTTTATTTCATACTATCAGTATTATAATTTTTTTTGTTTTTTATTTTACACAACCTAAAATATTTAATTGAGAAAAAATTCCGATTTTTCCCAGAAAAATGAATTACAATAAAACTGACCTCTTGATGTCGGTATTTTATATTAATTTATTTTTCATACTATTTAATTTTACCGACATACGGAGGTCGGTATTACCTAAAATATTTCTCAATTTTATTTTTTATATTTAATTGAGAAAAAATAAAATATTGTTATTTATTTATTTGTTTAATACCAACATCAAGAGGTCGATTTTTATTGTAATTCATTTTTTCCGGGAAAAATTCCGACCTCCAGAGGTCGAAATTTGGTTTTCCCGCTTTATTTTGCATAAACCGACTACTTGTAAATACCAACCTCCGGAGGTCGGAAATTACCGACCTCCATTTGAGGTCGGTATTCACTGTTTTTTTAGTAGTGAATCTCGCTTTTTAGCTCGAACGCATGATTTGGAATACATCTCGCTTTTTAGCTCGAACGCATGATTCATATGAATAAGAGTGCATCATTTAGAATTTCAACTCTTAAGCTCATTCATAGGCTTCTCTCAAGCCCTTCTGCAGTCTCATGACTTTCTCATGACTCTTGCTGAGAGTAACTCATCGATAAGTATCTGGCTTTGATTTTCAATTACCTTGAGTATGAGAGGTAGTCGAATGAATATGAGAAACGCACGAGTTTGAATAAGTTACTTATGACACAGCTTTATTGTATGATTTAGAGTATCAAAGAAGGAAAACAATTCTTACATATCTATAGGCCCTCATTTATAGAAGTGGGGACCTTAAAACAATAAATAAGATCCTACTTGACACGACTTCATATGCACCCTAGGACAGTTGAACAATGTGCTCTGATACCAAGTTTGTCACGACCTCAGCCTACACCCTAGAAGTGGCCGACACTAGAGAACCATTATTGGTCCCCAAGCGAACTCTCATCCTGGCTGACTACAATCGAAAGACTAAATCAAGCATACATAAGCATTACATTGAAAGAAACGCTTAAAACAGTTTATTGAATCTCAAAATTGAACTGAAAATACTGATTATGAAACATAAGTTTTAAGTAAAACATCTGAAAACTGAAAGACTCTCCAAAACTATCTTTCTGTGAAGCCTCTACTATACAAAAATGAGTGTCGGGACAAGACCCACGACTACTCAAAATTCTACTTATACTAAAAACTCATGAAACTGGAGTACTCTGAAAGCAAGAAGGTCTCACTCATAAGCAGACGAGCGAATGAAATGATCTTAACAAACTCTTGTTGAGGATCCTAATAACATGTATCTGCATCATTAAAAGATGCAGTTTGAATGACATCAATACATTGAATTTATGAGTAAGTAATATAGTTGAATAACAAATAACTGAAAGAAAGGACTGTAATAGATAAAATTGAATGTAAAGAAACAAAGGAGTTAAATCATTTAAAACTTTACAAAAAACTTTCTAATGAACTCAACATAATAAGTGATATATAAAAATACACTTTAACTCTATTAGGGAGATTTTCTAACTGACAACCATCACTATGAGCTACGTGATGATATAGCGTCTCGCCCACGTCCTATACCTTGCCGGGGTATAGGACACCTCAATTAAGTAGATCCACTAAGTTATTCTTAAAAAGCAATAAGGAATCATCTAAAAAGTATGACCCTTTACCCATGTTGGCATACATGGTTAATGAGGCCTTTGAGTTGTCTGAACTTATCCCCATATCGGTGATCAATACTAATCCCAATAATATATACTCATGCTCATATGTTTAAAAAATAACTCTTTCTCTGGTTTGAGATAATTATTCAAACTACCCTCTTAAAAAAGGTAACTGCTCTTGAAATATCTTTTGAACTCATAACTCATTTAGAAATCTCAGTTTCTCTTTTATTAATGTAAAAATGATACCTCCAGAAATACATAGTCCTCTTATACTCTTACTGAATTCATAATTGAAAACTCTTTCTCAAAAACATATCAAAATCATATTTTAATATGATCATTGATGACTTGGAAAGTCATACTGCATAAACATTGATGGTATATTTACATACCATACTGCTCATAGATTGTTGGCATACTCGACTGTCATACTAATCATGTTTTAGAAAACCCTTTTCTCAAAACTCATCTTTACTTTCTCAAACTTAAGTGATGGCTTTAAAAAGCTTTTCAAAATTTATAACTCAAATCATAGGGTTCATGTGGAATTATGGACATGAACAACTCAATTCAGGGATCTTAATAGAAATAAGGAAACTCAGAACTCAAGTCTCAAGAACTCAAAACTCATAACTCAACGATATGTCTCCACTAAAAATACTCAATTCATAGGGTTCATACTAAAATATAGACATGAACGAAACAAATCAAGAATTTTAATGCATAACATATAGAAATTCAATAATTAGAAATCGAATTTCAAAAATAAACAGGAATCACGAACTCAAAATCAACTAATCTCAAGAATACTCAAATCTAGGGGTAGAATCCTAGGTTTTTCTTTTATTGATTTGAAAGTAGATGTAGGGCGTGAGGATGAACTAGTCCAATACTATGATAGTCTTACATACCTGGAAGAATAAGGTTCTTGAAGAATCATGAAGAAGAACTTGATTAGAAGCCTTGAAACTCTAGCTTGAAGGAGAAAAATCAAGAAAACCTTTCTAGAGATTTCTTGAATTAGTTTCTTGAAACTCTATGACCAAGAATTATAATTTTCATTAATGATTCATAATTGTATGGTCGAATATGAGTTGGAAAGAATGAAATTCTTGGAGAAAGACTTACCTTGAAGAAGAATCTTGAAAAAGATTGAAAGAATCTTGAATGGAGTTTTCTACTTTGAATTTTCCTTAGGGTTTTGTCTTAGGATTTAAGAGAGAAGAGAATGATGTATTAAGAGATGAAAATCTGATTGTTTTGGGTCTTTAATTAGTCAAAAAATTCATTTAGGGTTTTCTTAGAGGTAAAAAGACAAAAAAGACCCTTTTAAATATTTTCTCGTTGGCTAATTCGTTGCTGCACTGTATCAAGGTACTAAAATGGTCATAACTTTTTACTCAAACCTCAGATTGTTGAAAAATTTGTGGCGTTGGAAAGAAGATTCAAACATCTTCAATTTGATAGGTTATGGGCCACGTAACGCTTTATATTCTAAGAGATATGGTCGTTTGAAGTTGACCCAAGTAGAATCTTACATCAAAACTTAATAATAAGGAAACTTTCAACTCTACTTTGTGGTAGGAGTTTCTAGTGACCTTAATTGATATCCAAAATCATTCCCGCACTAAAGAATTTACCTTTACACATATGAGAAATTTAAGAATCACCCAATATGACCCTACAAGTAAATGAAGAATGGTTTGAGCCTTAACTTATAAATTTTCGGGGTGTTACATAAGCGTACAATTTTGATCCTAAGAGTATATGTATATATGCCATGTAACGATAAGAATATTATTGTTTTCACATAAATACATATATTTTTGTAGGAATTTACAATCAGCTAACTTCACCTTATCTTTTTGATTAACTCATATTTTGTACGAATATCATATAAATGCAATACACAATTTCATATACCAATTTCCAATAATAACAACCATAATGAGAATCCATTGATGAGAGTAAGGAAGCAAAATATCAACCTATTGAACAATATAAGTTACAATCAAATCAAATTTATTATAAATCATTCTCACATATCACAAAGTCATAAAAACAAAATAGATATCTACTACTCTACACATGGGCGGATCTATTAAGGGGTGTGGGGGTGCCACGCGACCCCCGAACTTCGACGGAAACTCTACATATACATAGGTATATATATAATATTTGTATAAATGTATAGCGTGCCACCCAGAGAACAAAACTGGCATGTGGTGCCACGGTAGAAGGGCGACTTTATAAGGTTGATGTCGCGGATTCGAATCCCGTTGGCATCTATTAATTTTGGGAAATCGCTGCACACGTTCTTTTAAGAAAAAAAAGGCTACAGGCATGGGAACTTGCTGCTTGACTTAAGTTAATTAAATTATTTTATCCTCTGAGGGAAAATGGATGAAAATCTTTGTTGGATGATGTTTCCTCATTTTGTGATGTGCATGATATCTTGATTCTCAGGTTGGATAAGTCTTATTTTCCCGAAAAGTCAAAACGTAAGTCTTCGGATGTTAGTTATGCACACCATTTGCATGTTAAAGTCTTTTTTGTTGTCATTAATGTGCAACTTCAAGAGCTTAATGACAGTTTTGATGTAGTGAGTAGTGATTTGCTTCTTGGGATGGGTAGCTTGAATCCGGTCAATTCTTTCTCTAATTTTGACAAAGGTAAAATCATGACTTTAGCAAAGTGTTATCCAAGTGAGTTTGATGATGGAAAAATTTGAGATTTGAGCTACCAACTCGATACGTTCATTATTTATATGTGACGTAGTAATCCCAAGTTCTCCAACTTGCAAGAAATTCGTGATTTGGCAAAGGCATTGGTTGAAGCAAATCTTGCGGAGACTTATTCACTGTTTATTTACTTGTAAAGTTGACTTTGATTTTACCTGTTGCTACAACAACTGTGGAGAGGGCATTTTTGTCAATGAAGCACATAAAAAATGAAGTGCGGAATAACATTGGTAATCAATAAATAAATGATTGTCTAGTGAGTTACATAGAGCGTGATGTATGTACAAATGTTAGTAATGATGTCATTATCGATCGTTTTCAGAATATGAAAACTCGTCTAGGACAATTGTAAATGAATGATGAATATTTATAATATTAGTAATATTATTGAAAGTTTTAAATTTGTTAACTTCATACTTTAGTGTGGAGTGTGAATTTGTAATATCTTATTATTTATATTTTATTGATTCATTTATCATATACATCGAAAGACGAATAATTTAATCAACATAAAGTTAATTTAATCGATAAGTCTATTTGGCACCCACAGACTCTAAATCCTGGATCCGCCTCTGACTCTACATATAACATGATATTCATACTCACATAAATATTCATCATCTCACTTATACAGGACCTTCATTACCCATAATCCCTTAGTTCAATAATTAAATAATTATAACACTTTATAAGAGTGAAGAAAGTCACTACATGCCTTAATCAAATAGTCAAATTATGAGCTTGTCCTTTAAAAATGCCTTCAACGATCCCAATTTGGTGAAATATGTTATATGCATAACTACATAAATTCATGAGTTCTCATATTTCTTTACTTCTAGTCCAGGCCTATGGAGTCAACCCCAAGCCTCCAAGGTCAAACATTTTTAAAAAATCAAAATCAGGTTACCCATTTAGGGCATCTCCAACCCAATCCTCTATTTTACTCTCCAAATATAGAGTTCTCTATTTTTTTCAGACAACCAACTCCAACCCAATTCTCTATTTTACTCTTTAAAAAAGAATCTTTTTCTCTCTCCTCAATATTATATTATTATTTCTATTTCATTCTTATTTTCTTATTTCATAATATAAATTCTTTATTTCTTTTTTTCCAAATAATTATTTTATATAATTTTTAATGTGATATGAAATTATATTTTATTCTAAATTTTTAAATAACATAAATTGCAAGAAAATATAATATAATACATAAATTAGGGGACAAATTCAAATAAAAGTGACATACAATTACATAAACACTCAATTTTCAAAATTATTACGTTACTCCCATAAATGCTCTATTAATGCATTACGGAGTTCAAAATGAGCATTTTTGTCCTTAATTTTTTTATGTTTAGCTAAAAATTGTTCAAACCGGAGATTTTAATCTGCCACAATTTCTATAGTTGGAGTTGGAGCCTCTACGGCATCTTGAATTGGTGCATTGAGATCACATTCATCCTCAATTATCATGTTGTGCAGTATAATACAAGTAGTCATTATATCATGTAGCACTTCCTTTCTCCAAAAGTGTGAAGATCCTACAATAATTGCAAAACGTGATTGCAAAAAGTTTGAGGACAAGGCTCTACTTTGCAATCGAGTCTGAGGCTCCTAGTCCTACATCACCTATAGTATCATCTCCTAACTTATCATCTTTTTCACTTAATTTAAATGAGAATTTTTCAGGTCATTACACTTCATTTGAACGGCCTATTGGGGTGAAGAAATCAAAATTAAAGAGATCAAAAGATGAAGGTCTTTCGTCAGCTATGAAACTTTTTGAAACCGAAAATAATCAACTTGGGAAGATGTTATCAGAGTCTGCTACATCCAAACAACAGGACGGCGAAAGGCTAGATAGATATATCAAAGCCAAGGAATTTAGAGACGAAACTAAAATTTTAATGAAAAATTTAGAAATTATTAGTGATCCAAATGTTCATGATTACCTGCAATGAGAACAACAATGAATACTTGAAAAAAGAAATCGACAATCACAACCGTAGTCACAACCGCAATCACAATCACAATCACAACAATTTTCGGAATCATATCCTAATTTTTTTCCGAATAGTATAAAATCTGGAAACGACCTACCGGATTTCTAAATTATTGTTGTGATCAATTAATTATTATGTTATGTATTGTCTTTTATCTTGTATTTAAATTATTATGTTATGCATTATATTGTATTGTTATCTTGTATTTAAATTATTATGTTATGTATTGTATTGTTATCTTGTATTTAAATTATCATATCATATATTGTATTTTTAAATTAAATTTTTTCATCTTGCCATTTTAATTTTGCGTATTCTTTCTAATGAAAATTAATAATAAAATAAAATTTTATTATTCACGAAAATTAGAAAAAAAAATACTATTAATTTGAAATTAAAATAGTATATATTAAATAATATTTTTTAAAAATATTATATTACATTTAAAAAAGAATTATGAATATTAGATATTTAATTAATGGAATTATATGTAAAATAATACGTTAATTAGAAAGTAATAGAAATACTAATAAAATAATAAAATAATGAAAAATTGAAATAGAGAATGTGAATAGTAGTTCTCCAAATTTGGAGAACTACTATTCAACTCTCTAAATTTAAAGAATAGAGGGTGATTTGGAGGTGGGTTGGAGTGCCCATTCTCTATTTTATCCAAATATAGAGAATGGAGAGTAAAATAGAGGTGGGTTGGAGATGGTCTAACATGAGAAGCTTACACGCCAAAAATCATCAAAGGTCGATGACTATTTGACCTCCAAATTGAAGAATTGTCAATTCTACAAATTAGGACAACCCTACCCCCAAAATTTCCAAGAAATATAGGGATTCAATCATAAAATAAATGAGTCATTAGCGGAAAATTAAATCAAATACGAAGTAAGAATGTTATCACAGGATTAGATCAAGCAAAATCCCTTTGAAATTGCCTAAAATCAATCTGAGTTCCGAGTACAGAGTTATAACCATTTTAGTAACCTGATACAGTGCAGTGACGAATTAGCCAACGAGAAAATATTAAAAGGGTCATTTTTGTCTTCTTACTTCTAAGAAAATCCTAAATGAATCTTTTAACTAATTAAAGGCCCAAACCAATCAGATTTTCATATCTTAATCCCTCATTATCTTCTCTCTCAAATCCTAAGGCAAAATCTTAAGGAAAAATCAAAGTAGATGGCTTCCATTCAAGATTCTTTCAATCTTTTCAAATATTCTTCTTCAAAGTAAGTCCTTCTCCAATAATTTCATCCTTTCCAACCCAAATTCCTCCCTACAATTATGAATCACTAATGAAAATTATAATTCTTGGCCATAGAGATTTCAAGAAACTAATTCAAGAATTTCAAGAAAGGTTTTACTTCTTGATTGTTCTCCTTCAAGCTAGGGTTTCAAGGCGTCTAATCAAGTTCTTCTTCAAGATTCTTTAAGAAACTTGTTCTTTCAGATATGTAAGGTTATCATAGTGTTGGACTAGTTCGTCCTCATGCCCTACATCTACTTTCAAATCAGTAAAAGAGTAATTTAGGGTTCTATCCCTAGATTTGAGTATTCTAGAGATGAGTTGATTTTGAGTTCTTGAGTTCCTAATTATTTTTGAAATTATATTCCTTATTATTGAATTATTATATGTTATGCATTAAGATTCTTGAGTTGATTCGTTCGTATCTATATTTCAGCGTGAACCCTATGAATTGAGTATTCTTGAGATCATTAGTATCGTTGAGTTCTGAGTTCTTGAGTTTTGAGTATTGAGTTATCTATATTTTTATTGAGATCCTTGAGTTTATTCGTTTATGTCTATATTCAAGCATGAACCCTATTTTGAGTTATAAATTTTGAGAATATTTTAAAGCAAATATATTTTTTTTAAAACTGAGTTTTTGAGAAAGTGGAGAGAAGTTTGAGAAATAGTTTTAATCAAGACTTCAGCAAGAGTATAAGGGAACTAAGTATTTCCCAAATACTTCATTTTTATTTGAAGAAAGAGAATATATTTTGAGAAAAGTAAAAGAGTTAATTGAGTGCTCTAACCTCTTTTAAGAGGATAGTTTGAGCAACTATCTCAAATCAGAGAAAGAGTATATTTTATACATTTGAGCATGAGTATATATATTCTTGGGAGTAGTATTGAGCACCGATATAGGGATGAGTTCAGACAACTCAAAATCCTCATAAACCATGTCTTGCCAACATGGATATAGGATCATACTTTTTAAATGAATCATTATTGCTTAATGGATCCACTTAGTTGAGGTTTCCTATATCACGGCACGATATAGGGCAGTTTTGATAGCGTGGGCAAAAACCTTGTATCATCGTGTAGCTCATAGTGATGGTTGTCGGTTAGAGAATCACTCAAACATAGCTAAGTGTATTTTATTATATCACTTAATATGTTGAATTCAGAGATGAGTAAGTAATTTTTGTAAAGTTTTAATGATTTCACTTCTTTATTTCTTTACATTTAGTTGAGTATATACTTATATCTATTGCAGTCATTTCAATCAATTATTTGTTATTCAACTATATTATATACTCTTACATTTGTATTTATGTCATTCGACCTGCATCTCTTAATGATGCAGATACAGATTCTTAGGATTCTCAACAAGAGTCCGTTGAGATCACTTCAGCAGCTCGTTAGTTTTTGAGTAAGCCCTCCTATCTTCCGAAGGACTCCAGTTTTATAAGTTGTTAGTAATAATTCTTTTGAGGAGTCGTGGGTCTTGTCCCAACACTCATCTTTGTATAGTAGAGGCTTCAAAGATAGATAGTTTTGGAGAGTCTTTCAGTTTCAGATGTTTTATTTAAAACTTATGATTCATACTCAGTATATTCAAAGAATTTGAGATTTATTACACTCTTGATTTAGTATTTCTTTGAGTTTGATGCTTGTATATGCATGATTTAGTCTCCCACTTGTAGTCAGCCAGAATAATTCGCTTGGGGGCCAGCAATGGTTCTCGAGTATTGGCCACATCCAGGGAGTAGGCTCAGATCGTGACACTTTCACAAAATTATTGTTTTACCCCTCTCAATAGTTCCCCGAGTCATTTATGATCAGTTGGTGAAGTTGGTTTGAAAATTTTAAACTATTTAACTAGGGTTATTTAATTAACGGGTATTCTTTTAAATAATTAACTTAGTTAATAATAATGGGTCAAGTCTGAAATTTATTTAATAGCCTATACCCTTTATCCCATAGGTAAAAATGAATTAAATTAAGTAGGGTTAATATTTTTGAGTCTTAACAAATGTAAAACTTTGGCGTCAAACGCAGCTACATCGAAGAGGCTAATCTAGGGATGTGCATTCGATTTTTCGGTTTGATTTTACACTATTCGGTTTGGATTTTGGTTTTTGGCTTTGTAAAAGTGTAACCCAATCCGATCCAAAATAAATTTGGTTTGGTTTGGTTTTCCTCTATTCGGTTCGGCTTTTTTTGGTTTGGTTATTCGGTTATGTCAATAATTAATAACATATATAACCAAAGTAATCATATTTAATCCCTTAAATATTCTTTTTAATATAAATCATAAGGAAAACTTAAAACACAATACTTATAAGTATACCTATTAATATTATAGATGTAATTTAAACATAAAATATAAACGTAATCATCATGAAAGGCAATAACCAAAAAGGGACAATAGTGGTTAAGTCCAACTTAATTATAAACCTAAATATTATATATTCGGTTTTTTTTTGTTTTTTTGGTTTTTATTTTTTAAAATTCGAAACCAAACCAAAAAACCAAACAAAGTAATTTATTAATTCAAAACCAATCCGAAAAACCATAAAACCAATCCAAATAAAAATTCAGTTTGATTTGGTTTGGTTATTCGGTTTAATCCAAATAGTGCAGACCCCTAGGTTAATCGTGTGCTTCAGGTAAAAACTTAAACACAGTTCTAACCTCACTGTATAAGTATTATTGCTAGGTGCCTAACATATTGACTTATTGGGGCAAGAGAATTAAGTTTGGTAAATTTTAATTGTCATCACTACAACTAATGATTTCAAAGTAATTAAAAATGTGGCGTTAATATTAGTGGCAAATCATGATATCATGATGGTGGAATTATGAGGTTATAATTGGAGTTATGATTAGGTTTATTGTTTGAGGTGTGTACTGATTTATAAGGTGGGGAAGTTGGGATACTGCAATTGTAATTCCCACCGAATGAACTGGTGACTTTGCAAACCGTACTTCGGTGATATTTAATTCTTTATCGGATTCTTCTTATAATTATCACATTATAATTAAAGTTTTTCTACATTGAAATAGGTAATTAAATTAGGTGTATTACATTATATGAATATTATTAGAATTCGGTTATTTGGAAGAATTAAGACTTAACACTTGGCTTGAGATGTAAGAAAATGATTATGATTTTGGGCGAGTTTTTGGATATAGGTTAGACATATAGTACTATGGGTGTTGTAGTTTTGAAATCTTATTGTGATCATTTATTTGAATAGATTGCATTGATTTGGAAGCCCAACGAAAGGGGAAGACTCAAGTCCTGGAGTGATTGTTCGATTATTTGAGGCAGGTGGATTTCTCAAACCTTGTTAAGTGTATAGAATTGTGTATTTCTTTGTGGTATATGTTGAGAAGTAATGGAACTTGGTGATGGGTTGACTTGTTCACATTGAATAATTCTTATGATGAAAAAAGGATAATAAAAGGTAATGTGATTAATTATTGGTGTGTGATATGTTGAGAATGGTTTGAAAGGCTTATTGATTCTATGCTGATGTTGTATTAATGAGTGCAGCCTTAATGAGCTAATAATATCTTCTTCCTCTTTCTCCTGAATGCAATTTCCTCCATTGATTCATCTCTCAATATAGTAGAATTTTTCAACTTGCAAAGCCAATAGGTGGTCATTAAAATAAAATCAATAGAACGATCAAACCTTATGATTCAGGGTTTCACTTTAGTTTTTTCATTGATGATCCATTCTTTTTCACTCTACAAAATTAAAATTGTCGAAGCATTATCAAAATCATTGAGATTTATCTTTTTTTTTCCTTCAAATAATCCATGATGTTGATTTCTTGGATTTTTTTTAATTAGTAAAACTGTCATTTCTATATGTGTTTTTTAGGGTTTTCAAAAAGTGAAACACTTAGCCGATCGGATCAAATCTATGTCATGCGAATTCTATCGATCGGATTTAAATCTAGTTCATGTGAATTCAATGGTGAAATTGATTTAAGGACACGAAAATGGATATATAAATAAATTCACATTTGTATATGGTAATAAATTTGAAGGTCAGAGAAACCAATAGTATTGATGAACGAAGATCCAACATAAAGCAGCAATTGATGCCTATTATAAGTCTCCATGTCTTGTGCGTGAAAAACATTGTTGATGTGGTGATTTTGGGCAAAGATTTGATTAATCCTGAAATTCCAATGATCAAAGGTGAGATTCTACCTTCAATTTTATCTTGCTAATTTGATAAAGTCACTACTAAAAAAACAGTGAATATCGACCTAAAAATTTCCGACCTCAAATGGAGGTCGGTAATTTCCGACCTCTGGAGGTCGGTATTTACAAGTAGTTGGTTTTTATGCAAAATAAAGCGGGAAAACCAAATTCCGACCTCTGGAGGTCAGAATTTTTCCCGGAAAAAATGAATTACAATAAAAATCGACCTCTTGATGTTGGTATTAAACAAATAAATAAATAACAATATTTTATTTTTTCTCAATAGTTTTGTGTAAAATAAAAAACAAAAAAAATTATAATACCTACTTCCGTATGTCGGTAAAATTAAATAGTAAAAATAAATTAATATAGAATACCGACCTCATGAGGTCGGTATTTTTTATATTTAATTAAGAAAATAATACCGACATCAAGAGGTCGGTTTTTATTGTAATTCATTAAAAATTCCAACCTCCTGAGGTCGGAATTTTTTCTCAATTAAATATTTATAATACCGACTTCCGAATGTCGGTAAAATTAAATAATATGTAATTAAAATACCAAGCTCATGAGGTCGGTATTTTTATTTTATCTAATTACTATTAATTAAAGCGACATCCGGAGGTCGGTATTTTTATTTCATCTAATTACTTTTAAAAGCGACATCCGGAGGTCGGTTTGCGGAAAGCGGGAAAACCAAATTCCGACCTCTGGAGGTCGAAATTTTTCCCGGAAAAAATGAATTACAATAAAAACCGACCTCTTGATGTCGGTATTAAACAAATAAATAAATAACAATATTTTATTTTTTCTCAATAGTTTTGTGTAAAATAAAAAACAAAAAAAATTATAATACCTACTTCCGTATGTCGGTAAAATTAAATAGTAAAAATAAATTAATATAGAATACCGACCTCATGAGGTC
>NC_064287.1:9378667-9380188 GCF_019186545.1 Solanum stenotomum
AAAAACAAAAAAAATTATAATACCAACTTCTGTATGTCGGTAAAATTAAATAGTAAAAATAAATTAATATAAAATACCGACCTCATGAGGTCGGTATTTTTTATATTTAATTGAGAAAATAATACCGACATCAAGAGGTCTGTTTTTATTGTAATTCATTAAAAATTCCGACCTCATGAGGTCGGAATTGTTTCTCAATTAAATATTTTATAATACCGGCTTTCGAATGTCGGTAAAATTAAATAGTATGTAATTAAAATATCGACCTCATGAGGTCGGTATTTTTATTTCATCTAATTACTATTAAACAAAGCGACATCCGGAGGTCAGTATTTTTATTTCATCTAATTACTTTTAAAAGCGACATCCGGAGGTCGGTTTGCGAAAAGCGGGAAAACCAAATTTCGACCTCTGGAGGTCAGAATTTTTCCCGGAAAAAATGAATTACAATAAAAACCGACCTCTTGATGTCGGTATTAAACAAATAAATAAATAACAAAATGTTATTTTTTCTCAATAGGTTTTGTGTAAAATAAAAAACAAAAAAAATTATAATACCGACTTCTGTATGTCGGTAAAATTAAATAGTAAAAATAAATTAATATAAAATACCGACCTCATGATGTTGCTATTTTTTATTAAATCTAATTACTTTCAATAAAAGCGACATACGTAGGTCGGTTTGTTTAAAATATTCCTATTAATACTCATAATTTTGCTATTGTGCATACTACTAAAGTTTCATTTTACACCTACAATAATTGTTCAAAAAGTGTAACAATTTTGTATACTTTTATAAATAAAAAGTTAGAATTCGTGGAATAAATAAAAAAATATCTATAATCCATATTTAGAGTATGAAACTACGTTGATATGAATTAGGAGATAATTATACTTATATTTCTAGAGTAATTTACTAATTCTATCAGTCCGTCATCTAATCATGATATTAGTATCTCATGTCATGATGTAGAGGTGAAGAGCTAACATATAATCCATTCAAGTATGAAATGCGAGATAATGTTATTATATATGTTCGATCTAATTGAATGGATGTTAACTGTAGTGATCACCTCCTAATTATGATGACATGTAAGCGATACCTTATCGGAGTATGAAATACGTTGATTAATTATATACTCCTCGAGTAGTTTAACAAATCAAGTCTTATATACTAGTGGTTTAGATATGAAATACATTATCAATTAAAGAAATACCGAGGATCAATTCAAGGAGATCTATATATTAAATTTGATATTGATAAACTTTTGTTGATCAATAAAATTAAATTTAAATAATTAGGAGTTATATAATTTAAATTTATAAAATTAACTTGATCGATAAATTAAATTTATTAAATTACACTTCTGTTGATGTGTAGTTAAATTTTTTTTATTTTTTTTAATTTTTTTTATATTGATAAACTTTTGTTGATCAATAAAATTAAATTTATATAATTAGGAGTTATATAATTTAAATTTATAAAATTAACTTGATCGATAAATTAAATTTATTAAATTA
>NC_064287.1:9385436-9442718 GCF_019186545.1 Solanum stenotomum
CAACACTAGTTGATCCTATTGATGACAAAATTGATTTTCTTGCAAGATCGATTTATGTCCATCTAGTGTTGGCATTTAGCTTCAAATTTAGAAATAATATACTTGTTAAGCATAAGTACCAACACTAGTTGATCCTATTGATGACAAAATTGATTTTCTTGCATGATCCATTTGTGTCCATCTAGTGTTGGCACTTTGCTTTAAATTTAGAAATAATATATTTGTTAAGCATAAGTACCAACACTAGTTGATCCTATTGATGACAAAATTGATTTTCTTGCAAGATTGATTTGTGTCCATCTAGTGTTGACACTTAGCTTTAAATTTTGAAATAATATATTTGTTAAGCATAAGTACCAACACTAATTGATCCTAGTGATGACAAAATTGATTTTCTTGCAAGATCGATTTGTGTCCATCTAGTTTTGACACTTAGATTTAAATTTAGAAATAATATATTTGTTAAGCATAAGTACCAACACTATTTGATCCTATAGATGATAAAATTGATTTAGTTGGTGTATTTAGTTGTTGGAATTAAATCAAAACTAAACTAGGTAAAGTTAAAAAGTTGTTAAGTTGTTTAAATAAGTTAAAATAAATAATGTGGTTTAGTTAGTGAATTTAGTTGTTGGAATTAAGTCAAAACTAATGTAGTTAAAGTTAAAAAGTTGTTAAGTTGTTTAAATAAGTTAAAATAAATGTTGTGGGTTAGTTAGTGAATTTAGTTGTCGGAATGAAGTCAAAACTAAACTAGTTAAAGTGAAAAAGTTGTTAAGTTGTTTGAATAAGTTAAAATAAATGTTGTGAGTTAGTTAGTGAATTTAGTTGTCGGAATTAAGTCAAAACTAAATTAGTTAAAGTGTAAAAGTTGTTATGATAAATTTGTTTGATATATTTGTTCGACATTGTGACATTATTTTGTACTACTTTGTTTTAATCTTTATATTTAATTGATATAGATGGTAGATAAAGACAAGGGTAAATCAAAAAAATCTGCTAATCCAAAAAAGAAATTTAAGGCCAATGCTGTGAGAAGGCCCACTAGGGTCATGATATCTGATGAGCCCTCTCGAGTTAATATTTCAAAACGAGCCTCAGTTTCAACTACTCACTCGGCACACCAGTCACATAATGCCTCTACTCATGTGGCTTCACAATCTGGTTATACTATATCTACACTCATTGTGGTACCTAGTTCGGGGTACCAAACTTTACTGGGCTATTCACATCTTGGTCATGGGTCTACCATACCATCATCTAGTTCTAGTCAGTGCAATACTTTGAATACTAGTAGTGGATCAATTGGACTTTCCAATCTTCATCTTGAATCCAATGGCTCGGAGCCTAATACTCCCACCACCCAGCACTCAAATGCACATGGTCCTCAGCCAGGCGATAGAGACAATTTTCGAAGACTCGTCATCGAGCCATTAGGATACAAGTATGATTTAATTATGTTTTATCTTTCATTTATCTATTTATGTTTTAATTGATTGATTATTTTTTGTTTACTCTACTTTGTCAATGAACTCGTATTTCAGCTACGTCCGGAAGTGGGTATGGCAAAGATTATTTTAAAGTGCATCGAAACTCACTATAATGGATTCCACTTAACACCCAAGGGCAGATGTTCAACGAATTTAAGGTAAGAATATATAAAAATTAAATTCGCATCATATACATTTAAATTCTCTAGTCATTTGAATAATAAATATTTAGTTATTTTTTATTACAGAAATATTATGTATGGGCTCCCGAACACGAGGATGACGTTCAAGTGAACTTCAAGCTTAAAGCTTCAAAGTTGCTTTCTAGCACATTTTGTGACTGTCGGAGAAATAACAGAATGCCTACGTTTATGTTACCGGATCGATGGGCTCTATTACTGAAACATTGGAGTACTAATGAAAAATTTAAAAAGAGGAGTGAGATTGGGAAGATGGCTCGCGCATCAGAAAAGGGAGGCTCTTTGCACACTGGTGGAGCTATTAGCCAGGTTACTAGAAAGGAAAGAATGGTATACTTTCTTAATTTAGTAAAATATTTTTTTTCTTTTTTGATTAGTACTTTTTGGAGATTAATGAGATCATATTTTATATATGTTATTTGCAGGAAAAAGAGTTGGGTAGGCCGGTAGATGTACAAGAGATGTTCAAGGTTACTCACGTCAAGAAGAGTACGAACCCCACAGAAGAAGAAAGATGGATTGAGCCACGTGCTCAAGAGACATATGTAAGAACTCCATTCAAACTAATCTTTTTTTCTTTTCCTTGTATATATTACATTCTTATTCGTAGAGTTCTTTGTTTAAATTGCAGGATAGGTATATATGAATATCTCAGGAATATCGTAGTACTCTACCTCTTGAGAGTCAGGACAGACCATTTACACAAGAAGAAAACGAGAATCTTTGGAAACAGAGTGTTGGTAAACCGATAAGAGGTTCAATCTACGGCTATCCAGAAAAGGCGTATCAGAAGAAGAAGTCTTGGTATTGTGGTTCATCATCCTCAAGCTTTGATGGCGGGGATAAAGAGACAATATCTACAATGAAGAGTAAGATAGCTTATCTCAATGCCGAGCTTGTTGCTGTAGCCGAAAGAGAGAAGAAGAGAGAAGAAAAAGAGAGGAAGAGAGAGGAGGAGATTGCGGCAGCAAAGGAGGTAGAGAACAAGAGGTATGCAGCGCTTCAGGCCCAACTAACTTTTCTTTTTGAATCAGGAAATATTCTTCCTCCATGTCCGGCCAATAGTGATGAGAATGATAAGTCTGATAAGGAAAGTGAGGGTAATGAGAATGGTACGTCTGACAAGGAGAGTGAGAGTGATTAGGAGTAGTTGTATCTATTTGACATTTTAGACTTCTATATTTTTGGAATTGTTTAATTTGATCGTATTTTAGTTTATTTTGAAGTTGGATGAAGTTTATTTTGAAATAGTTTAATGTATATGTTGAAAATATTGTGTTGTTTTGGTTGGATGAAGTTTATTTGGCTTTGGGTTATTTTGATATAAATATGCAAGTGGGCAACTAAAAATTGCAGCAATTTGCTGCCTGTTTTGTAGCAGAAAACCGACCTCCGGAGGTCAAATTTTCAAAAATTAAAAAATAAAAATACCGACCTCCGGAGGTCGGAATTTCAACATTACAAAAATAAAAATACCGACCTCCGGAGGTCGGTATTTCAACATTACAAAAATAAAAATACCAACCTCTGGAGGTCGAATTTCAACATTACAAAAATAAAAATACCGACCTCCGGAGGTCAAAATTTCAACATTACCAAAATAAAAATACCGACCTCTGGAGGTCGGAATTTCAACATTACAAAAATAAAAATACCAACCTCCAGAGGTCAGAATATCAACAATACAAAAAATAAAAATACCGACCTCCGGAGGTCGGAATTTCAACATTACAAAAATAAAATTACCAACCTCCGGAGGTCGGAATTTTAAAATACAAAAATAAAAATACCGACCTCCGGAGGTCGAAATTTTAAAAATACAAAAATAAAAATACCGACCCCCGGAGGTCAGAATTTCAAGATTACAAAAATAAAAATACCGACCTCCAGAGGTCAGAATTTTAACATTACAAAAATAAAAATACCAACCTCTGGATGTCGGTATTCCAATTCTAACCTCAGGAAGTCGGAAATAATAATATATGAATTTTCCGACATAAAAAAAAACTGACCTCGAGAGGTCAGCAAATACCGACCTCCAGAAGTCGATATTGAATAGCGACCAAGCTTTTTCCGACCTAAGTTGGGATGTCGGTTTTAGGTCGGTATTCACTGTTTTTTTAGTAGTGAGTATAATTGTTTATATAAATTATAGATTATTAGAACTGGTTTTTCGCGAATTCGGTAATGTTGATTATATCTTAAAACCTACGCATCCCCTTTTTGTTTTCTTTAAATTAAGTTTTTGATATACTTCTTTTGTTTATCATTTCATAGATCATGAAGCAATCATTTTTTTCTCTTTATCAGCTTTAAGTTATTTGGTCATCCCAAAAAATATGACTTTAACTACAAGTATACAGTAATTATCACAAATTGATATAACATTTGTAAATATTGAAATAATATTTCATAAAAAATGGTCTAACAAATTTTTGTATCAGAATTCAAGTTTTTAACTCTCCTTTTTTAGATTTTCAGCATTCAAAACTCAGTTGTCCGATCACTTTAAAATCATGTTGGGTAGGTCCACTAGATGGATTTAAATGGACCTCCAAAAGGTATTCCATCTCTATTACTTGAATACGAAACCTTTGGTTAATTATGAAAGTGTAATGACTTGTTCCCATTGATGAGTCCTAGATTTGGACTCATTTAGAGCTTTATTTATAATGATTTGGTGTCCTCAAATGCCTATTTTGTGCCAATAACTGATAAAAAACTCTTGATTTCCAGGTATACAGATTGAGAAACAAAGCATGGACACTAATTTGTAAATAGGAACGAAGCGAGCTGAAAGAAGGAAGAAAAGAGAGCATGGTCATCGCCAAGTCCATCTGGCGAGTCGCCGAGTGGCCATTTGACCGCCTAAAGTTCCAATGTGTCAAGCCCTGAAGGAAAAAAATCAAGTTGGCGAGAGAAAGGAACAGTCGGCGGATCGCCGAGTAGTTCTGTGATGCAAAGTTAGATCGCCCAAAGTTATAGACCTGGAGGATGCTGAAGGCCTAGGCAAAAAGGTAATGGAATTGACCAAAGGGCGGATCACCGAGTTGGTCGGCGAGCTCGACTTACTGCGCCGAATGGCCCTTCGCAGCATATTTTTGGCGACTATAAATACATTTTCAAACATTATCTTTTAAGAAGTTTTATTCTGAACAATCTTTAGAATTAATTTTTAGTTTGAACTCTGAGTATTGATACAAGTTTTCCTTAGCTTTGAAGAACGGAAGTTTTTCACTTTTGAGAAATTTGAAGTGGTCTTTAGGATTCTGCAATTTGGACACTTGTAAAGACGAAACTAATCTTACCCAGTTGATGGAAACACAATTTGGTAACACTTTTTATCTTTTTATGATGTCTAGCTAAAACCCCAATTCTTGGGGAGTGATTATGTGATTATGGGCTGATTTAGTTTATGGGTATTGCTAATTGTTTGTTTAAATGTTGTTTAGAAGTGATTTCAATCATTAATTGTGATTTAACTTAAAGAATTGTAGTTACAAATCCAGTTCTACCTTCGTGTTTTTGGCTTGCTCGAGAGAGAGGTTTTAAAACCAAGATTATTGATTGATGGTCTGTGGGTATTGGGTTGTCATGGGTTCAGCTCAAGAGAGTGAATCCTACATCCTTTTCCACACATGCAACTCGAGAGAGTGAATGGACTAAGGTTTAGGTTGTTCTTATTTTGCATGCTTGTCGATGTTCGAGAGAAATTGACTTGATTCAGGATAAATTGTTCGAGAGAAAATTTACTTTCTCTATAGTCTAGCTTATTCATTAATTTACATCAATTTACTAACAGTTGCAATTACCCATTTGTCTACATTAACCTATAATCAAATCACATCTCAAGAACCCATCTCATTATTGTTATTATCGTGTTATTTGTTGTTGTTGTAGCTTATAATTTCAAACCAAAACCCTTTGTTATTTGACATTTATGTCACCCCTAATTTGAATTATGTTTTTATTCGTAAATGTCTATTCCTTTGGCTGATTTGAACATATTCGTACTTTTCTATTGAATCTTGAACACGTACCACACCATGTGGGATTCGACCCCAACACATTTAGTTGGGTTATATACTGACTAACGATCATTGACGCTTCGAATTGGATGAATTGTCTTTGATAGCATTATTCAATCAAAATAGCATCGCTGCCGGGGAGTGGTGTTGGTTAAGATTCTTTGGTTAAGTTGAATTTTGTTCTTTTTATTTATAGTTGAATCTACTTATTTTTAGTTTTGGTTTGTGTGTTGCTGTTTTGAACAGAAGAAATGAGTGTGAACAAAAGCAATGGTAGCCAAGTGGGCCACCAAGATGACATCGGCAACCTCAACGATGTCAATGAGCCTAATGTTAATGACCCTCATCTAATGGGTGGAATTGGTACCATTCGCTTGCCTCCGGCTGAAGGGAACGATGTGTTCCATATTACAAGTACTATGTTGCAGCTATTGCAATTAAAAGGGTTGTTTGGTGGACTGGCTCATGAGGATCCCCATGAACATATTAGAAACTTTGTTGATGTTTACGGGTCGTTCTCCTTCAAGAACATATCCCAAGAGTCGGTCCGGTTGAGGTTGTTCCCATTTTCTTTAATGGGAGAAACATGTAAGTGGATGGCTGAATTGTCACGAGAATTAATCACTTTGTGGGAAGAGCTTGTCACCGCATTTCAAGTGCAATTTTTCCCTCCTTCGAAGATGATGACTCTTCGGGACAGCATCCAAAACTTCAAGCGTTTGGATGGTGAGCCAATTCATGAGACTTGGCTGCGATTCAAGAAGTTGGTGTTGCAATTCCCAACTCATGGTCTCCCCGGTAACATTTTGTTGCAATAGTTTTACCGAAGCCTTGATTCGTTGAACAAGGGTGTAGCTGACCAACTCTCTCCGGGAGGTTTGATGCAACAACCTTACATTATAGCAGCCCAGCTTTTGGATGGTATGACCACAATTAATCAGGCTTGGTACATCTGCGAAGATCAGGTCTCCCCTCTCACGTTTAAATTGACCAAGAAGCAACTTGAGAAAGACCAAGAGAGGGATCAAAACATGGCAAAGATCATGACACAACTTGACATTTTGTCCAAAAATGTCATGGGAGTTGGTGTTCGAAGTGTTAATGATGTGGGTGTCGGGTATGTTAATCCCGATGAGGCCAAGTATGAAGCATTGTACAACGAAGATGTGAACCTCCTAGCCAACCAAGGATGTGGTTATCGTTCAAACTACCCAAGGCATGATGGTAATCAAGGTTGGAACAGGGATGAAGGTTGGAAAGATCGTGATACAGAGTGGAGGGATCGTAACCCTACTTGGAAGGAAAGGGATGGGGAGAAGGACAAGTACATCCTCCCCATGAGCATCAAAAACCAAAGGATTCGAAGGGTGGCCGGTCTGCAGAGAAGTTGTCTTGTATTCTCAACGGGGTTAAGGGGTCTGACAAAATTTTGAAAGAGATGAAGGAAAATGTGCCAACCCTTAGCCAGACGGTTACCTCTCATTCCGTCCCTATCAAACAGTTAGAGACCCAGATGGGTCATATCTCATTCCATTTAAACCCGAGACAACAAGGGGGGTTGCCTAGTGATACTATGGCCAACCCCAAGAATGAAGTTTGAGTGTGGACTTATGTCGTGCCACGACGTTAACTAAGGTGTTGCTTGGGAGGCAGGCCAAGTTTTATTTGCTTTCTTTTTGTTTGTGAAATAATCGTGTGTTGATTGTGCATGTTAAAGTGTGGAATGTGGGTGAAAAGTGGAGATTGAAAAGTGAAATGTCTAGTTGGTGATTCACCGAAGAGGTCGGCGAGCCCGACTTGGACCGCCGTTGAACTTAAGCAACTTTGAAATTGGAGTCTGTAAAACTCAGCGAGCCCAGGAGCAAATTGGTGATGACTTTGTCCACTGTTTGGACCCTTACATTAACTGGAGGTCCTGTAAAACTCGGCGAGGTAAGTGCCCACTCGGCGTATCACCGAGTGGGTCGGCGAGCAAGACTAATGTCGCCGCATGGGCGAGAACTGGACGATTTTAAAGGCCAAAGGTTTAAACTTTCAAACTCTTTCACATTCCCTCACTTTTCAACTTTCCAAACTCACACCCGCACTATATTTTCCTATATTTTCATATATTTACCGATTCCTAGTCGTCATTTGTGTGTTCGAAGTTGGATTCTTTGTCGCCTAGCTTTTCAAACCTCGTATTCGGCATAAAAGGTTGGTTTTCCAAACCCCAAACTTGTAATTAGCAATCTTACTCATTTGCAATTGTTCTTATCTTAGTGTTGTGTGTTGGGCCTCTCTGAATTGCATTTGTGTGCTTGTATGCCTGTTTTAATTTGAATATCTTGCCTGAAATGATTAACTCTTGATTTCCCAAATTGTCGTGCTAAAATTGATCAAAATCTTGTTGGGCTGTGTTGTGTTGTTGTTGGGTCTAGTCGGGTGAAGTCTAAGTAACCCACATTTGTGCCAAATGACGTACTTTGCCCAATAATGGAGCGGTTGACGTCATTCTTAAGGGCAAAAGTCGTCAAATGGCCAAATTTGGCCAAACCGGGAGAAGTTTGAGTATCCCGGGGGATGGGTGTAATGTGTCTAAGTCTAATTGAGTGAGTGCATGTTTTGATTTTGTTTTCGGGGGTTGTGGGGTTGAATTTGGAAGTCAGGGTTGAAAGTAAGCACGTTGCGCTGTTTGGCGAGTTGGGTCGAGCTGGCCGAACCACTCAGCGTTCGCCGAATCCCCCTAGATCGCCTTTAATTTCATGCTAAAATAGAGTTTGGGTTCTGTAACTTTCGGCGAGAAGCATGAGTTCGCCGAGTGCACTCGGTGACTCGCCGATTATCTTTCTTGATTGCCCTTTCTGCGCCCCTAACCCTTAAATGCACTGTAACTTTCGGTGGGCTAGTCCTTGCTCGCCGAATGATGTCGGTGATTCGCCAATTGGCCCTTCCCATCGCCGACATGCCATGTATTTTGGGAAATTTTGAGCCAATCCTTTCGGCGAGTCTGATCTGGCTCGCCAAAGTGATTCGGCGACTCACCGACCAATTCAGCGAGTCTATCTACAACTATTTTCTCCAACTTTGTTTGAACTATTTCTAACTCTTTTTGATGTTTTTGCAGATACGGCTAGAACCAACCTTGATATGTCTCCCCGTAAAAGAGCACGAGGCATAGTTATAAATGAAGGAGGAGCTAATCCCCTTAAAAAGGGAAGGACAGAACCTCCAAAGGGAGGCAAGGGCAAACGAAAAAGGCCCTTATCTGAGACCCCGGAGCACAACTTCGATAGGGAAAAAGAGTCAATTGATTATATTCGTGTTTTTTTGCGAATTCGGTAATGTTGATTATATCTTAAAACCTACGCATCCCTTTTTTGTTTTCTTTAAATTAAGTTTTTGATATACTTCTTTTGTTTATCATTTCATAGATCATGAAGCAATCATTTTTTTCTCTTTATCAGCTTTAAGTTATTTGATCACCCCAAAAAATATGACTTTAACTACAAGTATACAGTAATTATCATAAATTGATATAACATTTGTAAATATTGAAATAATTTTTCATAAAAAATGGTCTAACAAATTTTTGTATCAGAATTCAAGTTTTTAACTCTCTCCTTTTTTAGATTTTCAGCATTCAAAACTCAGTTGTCCGATCACTTTAAATTCATGTTGGGTAGGTCCACTAAATGGATTTAAAAGGACCTCCAAAAAGTTTTCCATCTCTATTACTTGAATTCGAAACCTTTGGTTAATTATGAAAGTGTAACGACTTGTTCCCATTGATGAGTCCTAGATTTGGACTCATTTAGAGCTTTATTTATAATGATTTGGTGTCCTCCAATGCCTATTTTGTGCCAATAACTGATAAAAAAACTCTTGATTTCTAGGTATATAGATTGAGAAACAAAGCATGGACACTAATTTGTAAAAAGGAACGAAGCGAGCTGAAAGAAGGAAGAAAAGAGAGCATGGTCATCGCCAAGTCCATTTGGCGAGTCGTCGAGTGGCCATTTGACCGCCTAAAGTTTCAGTGTGCCAAGCCTTGAAGGAAAAAAATCAAGTTGGCGAGAGAAAGGAACAGTCGGCGGATCGCCGAGTGGTTCTGTGATGCAAAGTTAGATCGCCCAAAGTTACAGACCTGGAGGATGCTGAAGGCCTAGGCAAAAAGGTGATGGAATTTACCAAAGAGCGGATCACCGAGTTGCTCAACTTACTGCACCGAATGGCCCTTCGCAGCATATTTTTGGCGACTATAAATACATTTTCAAACATTATCTTTTAAGAAGTTTTATTCTGAACAATCTTTAGAATTAATTTTCAGTTTGAACTCTGAATATTGATACAAGTTTTCCTTAGCTTTGAAGAATTGAAGTTTTTGCACTTTTGAGAAATTCGAAGTGGTCTTTGAGATTCTTCAATTTGGACACTTGTAAAGACGAAACTAATCTTACCCAGTTGATGGAAACACAATTTGGTAACGATTTTTATCTTTTTATGATGTCTAGCTAAAACCCCAATTCTTGGGGAGTGATTATGCGATTATGGGCTGATTTAGTTTATGGGTATTTCTAATTGTTAGTTTAAATGTTGTTTAGAAGTGATTTCAATCATTAATTGTGGTATAACTTAAAGAATTGTAGTTGCAAATGTAGTTCTACCTTAGTTTTTTTGGCTTGCTTGAAAGAGAGGTTTTAAAACCAAGATTATTGATTGATGGTCTGTGGGTATTGGGTTATTATGGGTTCAACTCGAGAGAGTGAATCCTAAACCCTTTTCCACACATTCAGCTCGAGAGAGTGAATGGACTAAGGCGTATGTTGTTATATCACTTAATATAGAGTTAAAAGGGCAATCAAGAAAGACAATCGGCGAGTCGTCGAGTGCACTCGGCGAACTCATGCTTCTCGCCGAAAGTTACAAAACCCAAACTCTATTTTAGCATGAAATTAAAGGCGATCTAGTCCTTCATGAACTCTTATATGTTTCCAATTTGTCCATTTTCATAATAATCAAAATTTAGCTTTAGTCCATAGTTTTTTTGTTGGTCTTTAATTGGGAATCACTTTGATAATATTGTATTGGGAGAACCTCATCAGTTACAACTACACTTGCTAGGATGCTAGGATGTTTTTAGTGAGTTACTTCCACAAGAGAACTTTGTGCATCTCTTGGTATTAGTTTATACTTATTGTGAATTATTGAGGTGTTAAATGGACGGTTGGATTGAAATTAGGGATATAAAAATGAGTTGAAATAGAAATCGGATTGGATCATGATCTGCCTAAATTTACTTTGGGTTCAAACGAATTGGCTTAAATGGGCTAAAAAATGGGTTGGATCATGACTTGACCCACTTAATCTCAATAATTTTAACATATTGACCACAATTTGAATTTCAACTCAAGCAAATACAAAGAATAAGTTACGAATGGATAAATAAATCCTAGAATATATAAAATAAATTGTAATTCATACCTTTAATGTGGGAACATGCATTAAACCAATGCAAATAAAGAGTCTTTAAATGGGTTGAAATTGAAAATTCAATTGTGCTCAACTGAAGATTTTTTTCAAATGGATTAAAACTTGAATGGGTTGAGATTGAGCACAATTCAAATTATTTTGAGTTCAACCCATAAAATTTTGAGCGGATTGAACAGATTATCTATATTGAAATACATATTTTAACGTGAGAATCCTTGACACTAATGTTCTGCAAGCCGAAGTGAATCAATTTTCCACATGAGGATGTAAGTCGAATCCATATAGCCTCATTTTTAATACAATTTTACTAGCTTATGTTGTTTCGTGAGTTTTTTCTTTCTTCCTTTGTTTTTTCTTTTTCTTCTTTTGCCTTTTTGTTTTTCTTCTTTGGGTGCTTTATATAACAATATATTTATCATTATTATTATTATTATTATTATTATTATTATTATTATTATTATATTGTTAATATATATTTATTATTATTATTATTATTATATGATGTTATATTGTTAATATATATTTAGCATTATTATGAATATTTCTCTATGTGAATTACATCAAATAAACCGTCAACTATATAGTGTTACATTTATTGTTGTTCTTAATAAACTTGGCATCGATAACTAGAGTTATGAAGTCCTCTGTATTTGTGAAGAACTGAGGCATAAAATATATATCAACAGTTATAACATGACAATACTTGAAATATTAAGAAAATTATGATTTGATATTGTCGCATTAGCTTACCATCAGGGTGGATTTAGTAAGGGTCATGGGGACACTCCTTCAACCAGAGTTATCCGCAGTTCAGTTGGTTTGAGGCTGAAATTTCGCAGGTCAAATTACGTGTTCCAGATTTTTTAGCCTCAAATTTGATATATTTTTTACGTTTTTTCCCATTCACCTTCTTTCCTTTTTTTCTTCCATTTACCTTCTTTCTCACCAATCATTTTGGTGCTTTTGTGAAAATTTTTTTTATAGTATTTGTTTGAATAAATTTTAAAAAAAAAGATAACTCATCGAAAAAAATAATTAATTTTTTTAAAGGTATTACTTAACGTGAATTATATATATATATATATATATATATATATATATTAAAATATGATGCTACATTATTTATTTATTTTCTCATTTTAAAAAGATAACAGTGCTTACGAAAAATCCTGCATACGCCACTGCTTACCATCCATTTAGCTCCTCCTCTCTGCTTCATGATATCAACACATATCTCATGGAGTTAGTATAATGTAACTGAAATCAACCTACAGGACATACATTTCTTATTATTTGTGCATAATCTCAAAATATCAATGCTTTTATAGGTCCGCAGGGAGTATTATGAGAAATAGTCTATATATTTTGTATGTATTATTTAGTACTATGTTTGATAGGAATTTTAGGCTTATATGGATTTGTCATATACCCTACATGGTATTATAGGATGTATAACTAATACCTTTCATTTGGTGGTATTAGTATATATTTTGTATGTATTATTTAGTATTATGTTTGATAGGAATTTTAGGCTTATATGGATTTGTCATATACCCTACATGGTATTATAGGATGTATAACTAATACCTTTCATTTGGTGGTATTAGTAATACATAGAATTTAGTATCATGGGATTAATTTATATAAAGACAAAAATATCCCTCAAATCCTTTTAATGATTTTTTTTATTTTATGTTTTAAATTATTTCTACTAGAAAAGTCATTTAAATAAATTAACCTACAAATTTTATTATTTAGAGAGAGTTGTTTGTTACTACATAAATTCAATACAAATCAATACAATATTGAAAAGTAAGTTGTTTAAAATTTACTAATTAAAAAGACAAGTATATCACCACATGACGTTTGTGATCTTAATTGATGTATTATTTGTTGATATACATGTGGTTTTCTAATTATTTGCATTTTGAACAATTTATAAAATTGCATACATATTATTTAAAACTACAACTTGCAATTTTTATGTACAAACATAGAAAAGATTTATTCGATTTTACTATCGTTTACCATCTTTTCGATTCTTAAAAGTAGACGGTCTATTTGTTTTAAATTGACAATTGATAGTTTGTGAGTGAACAATTTACTAAGATGACTATTATTTGCCCTCAAATAATTCAAGGGGAAAATAGCAAACATGACGACAAAATTGTTCTTCTCCTAGCTAGTTAGAAGGCACAAAAAGTAATATTGTCTAGCAGTTAACTCAAGTTTTGGAGGTGTTGACGATATGTTTCATGTTTTCATCATCGATGACCGCAACAACAATTTTGAAAGGTAAAATCTGGTAAGAATTTTATTCCTAACCGTTTCACCCACTATTTGATTGATACTCAAGTTATTTTCATGGATGAATTTGTCGAATTCTTCAAATTGGGGGAATGGATACAATGGATCTTTTCATTTCTATTTTCAAAATCACATATGAGTTTCGTTGACATCCCAAAATTCTTTCTGAACTTGAATTTAAATTATTAAACTAGGGCACCAAAAATCAAGATAAGAATTTTCTAACCCATTTGGCCATGTGGTTAGGCATGATGATTAACAATTTTAATAATATTAATTAATAAAGAGTTGGTTTTCAAAATTTCCTAATTTCATGCACAAATTGAATAATCAAAATTCTAGAATCAAGAAGAATAATGAAATTACATGGTGAATCTAATGAATGTGATGGTCGCGGCTTAGAGAAGGTGAGTGGTGGAGATATTTGGTTTATATTGTTGTCAAGAAGAAAGGAAATAAATAAGAAAAAAAATAATTAAAAATACACATATTTATGAAAAGAAATTTTAAAAATAAAGTTTTATTATTTGTTTTGGTCCTCACTCTCTTTGAGAGTGAGATACATTTATTGTGCCACATAAGCGTTTAGGGAGTAAATTATATCAGTTTTAAACAGTTCAGGGAGGTAATAGAATATCCGTGAAATTGGAGTGTGTAGTTGAGATTTCAGGTATAATTTAAGGGGACTTTAGACCATTTTCTCAAAAAAAATATATCCTTATTGAAATAATAGAAAAAATTTCTATACGAAGATACTACCCTTTTTTTTACTCACTGGTTCAGTTAAAGTATCTATGAAAATAACACTAGACATTTCTTAATGAAAAAGTAATAATTTTTCAAGCAATGTGATTGATAATTTTGTTAAGATATATCCTTCTCCAAAAGAATAAATGTTTGAGATAAGATAGTTGAGAGGGGAAAATTATTGCACACCATAAATTAAACACACCCTTCAAAGGGAGTATGAGTTATCCTTTTACCAAAAATAGAAAATTTCCTTTTTATTTAAGCTATAAAGTCAAATTGCTATTGGGATGACACATCAAAATCAAGCTCAATCTTTTAATGCATGCAGCACAGGTGGCTGAAAAACTGCGTTATAGGAGTAGTAATTAATTATGTATAAATTATAGGTACCACATATTATAAGATATTATAAGTACTAAATAATATCCTATCCCTTTTAGTTTTCTATTTATCAAAAATCCCTTAAAAATGATATTTGCGGGATATATAGCATTGTGCACGGGATACATTAGGTTTGATACATTCTACATAGCGGGATACATAGCGTTGTGCACGAAATACATTAGGTTTGATACATTCCACATAGCGGGATACATAGCGTTATGCACGGGATACATGCGGGATACATAGAGTTGTGCACGGGATACATAATGTTTGATACATTCCACATAGTGGGATATATAGCGTTGTGCACGAAATACATGCGGAATACATAGATAAATAAGGGATTTTTGAAATTTTTAAAATAAATAAAGATAGATGAATATTAAGATAAGTAAAGGAGTGTAGTTAAATAATTTGTCCATTAATTATTATACTGAAATATGAATTGTCCACTCTCTCAAGGTAACTCAAGTGGATAGCTATATGGCACTACAAAGTGAATTCTAAGATTTTAAATTAATAATAAATAAAAAATATGTATGTAACATTATGATATATGATAGGCATAATACATAAACATGACATTTAACTTGACATCAATTGACAATTATGATCTTTAACTTTGGATGTGAATAAGTAGACACTTAAATTTGTATAAAATTGAGTAATTGGATACATTTGTCCTACATGGCACCCTACATGAATATTTTGTGTCCTACATGGTGTCCTATGTGTATTATGTCATGTAGGACAAATGTGTCTACTTGTTCAATTTTATACAAATTTAAATGTCTACTTGTGTATACTCAAAATTGGAGGACATAATTATCTGTTGAAGTCAAGTTAAGGATCATGCATGTTTATGTTTATGTATTATGCCTATATCATATTATTAGATGTATGTTTTAGTTTTATTTCTTTACATATGTATACACTCATAACTCCAGTGGAAGCAACAAGTTTAAAGGGTCGTGTTCGCGGGATAGGTATATTACAGAATAAAATTATTGCATTATTTGGGTATAGGTATAATTAATTTAAGGCAATTCTATTTTAACATTCTTTTTTAAATGTTTTTAAAATCTATAATTAATGATAATTAATTAGTGCTAATAAACACTCTAGTACTCTTTGTTACTCACTCTGTCCAACAATAGTTGTTCACTATTGACTTGATACACCCGTTAAGAAACTATAAATAGAAAGGTAATTTTACTATATCACCCTTTGAATATAATAAATACAATGTCTTGAAAAATGTAATAGTGAAATAACTATAATTAATGATAAAGGTAAATTATAAACTAAGTGTAAAAATTATCCATGGATTTCATAAAGTGGACATGTATTGTTGGACATCTATTTTTAGAATAGTGGACAAGTATTGTTGGACGGAGGGAGTAATATATATATATATACTCTTTTTATTCCTAATTATTTGTCCATTTTTTCTTTTTTAGTTGTCCCTAATTACTTGTAAAAAATTTGACAAATCAAAAAAGGACAATTTGTTTTTCGTATTATACCCTCAATTAATTATTTTGAAGAAGGTAGAACTTCCTAAAAACCTTAAGTTTTTAATTCATTTGCTTCATAATAAATAAAAATAAAATGATAAACTCATTATGTCAATAATTACAAACAGAGGGAGTATTTATTACTGTTAAAATTAAATTGTTGTTGTTGTAGTGCTAGCTAGGTCCATGCCTAGATTTTACTGATTGATTGGTGCAATTAGAGACTAGCTAGTGAAATCTGCAACTTAAGATAGTGAGATGTAGAGTATACTCATTAATTTAAGGAAAATCAGATGGCAACGGCATTGGTGAGAAGTGAGCATACTTAACAACACAACTTTAAGGTAGTCATTAACAGAGGCGTATCTAAGGGGTCACCGGATTCACATGAATCTATGGTCCCTTCCCCAGATCATAAATAATAGTGTTGTCTTTTTAAAAAATATTGAAATATAGATATGTGAACCCACACTTGAAGTATCACATAATGCGATTATGACTGAATGCACCTCTCTTAGCGAGGTTAGAAATTTAAATTTTATATTTAGTTTGTTTTATTTTTCTTTCTAAAATTAGATAACACTTCTCTAAGTGGTAATTGGTCTGTGTGTGTGTATATATATATATATATATATAAGAATTAATTTTAGACCTATAATTTTAAAATTTTAACAGTTTTCAATAGTAAAAACTTAAATGTCAAACCGACCAAATTTATATCATAAATCAACATTTTCATAACAGTGCACTCATCATCTCAAAATTCTGAATACGCCTCTGGTTATTAACCATTCTTTCAAGGCAAATTAAACCAGGCGGCTCTAAAAACTGCATGATAATGATTAATGTGATTAGTGACTAGTGACTATGATAACAGCAAGGTTAAGGGAGATCACAAATAGAGAATTGAATATTAGAATGCGGAAGCACAAAGAAAAGAAACAAAAAAACTAACTAAAGATAAGGGAAATTCGAAGGAAAGATCCACGAATTTCCAAGGATTAGATGTTCTAAGGCCTTGAAAAGATCCAAGTAACAACGTATAGATTTATGGAAGAAATCTAACGCCTTTACTTGAGAAAATGAATCAAAACGATAGATTCGGATCTTGACCGCTTTATGAGTAACTAAAGACAATAATTAGTATGTAGAAACTAATCACCTTCTAAAGAATACCAAAAAGAAACCAAAGATATCACAAGAAGAAGTTACTTTATACCTTAAACTATGAAACTAGTAAAGGTTTAAAGATAAATTCTCAAAGAACAAGTCACAAAGGTTCAAAGAACTCTCTCAAATATTATTAATATCAATCTAAATTGTCTTTAATGAATGAAAAGGACTCCTATATATAGGAGAAGGGAAAAACGTCCAAGAAGCCAAACCCTAAAAAAACAATTACAAGGAATCCTACTCTAGAAAGGAAATAAAGTAATCTAACTAGGAACAAATTTAGTACTTCTAGGAAAGCATTAAATGGTACTTAGGAGACCATAAATAGACTAAGGAAAATATTAATAACCTATATATAAATAAATAAATAAGGTAAATCCCAACTAGGAAAAGAATCTTGACAATCTTGGAAAGTTTGACTAGTCTTCTCTCAAAACTTGGGCAGAAAGCAACTCTTGTTGTGGCTGATTCTTGGACTCTTCTTGACCTTTTTTGCACGAAATTGGACCTTAAAATTCCTCATCTTGGGCTTGAATTTGGGCCACCAAATAATTGTAGCATTTGGACAATTCCTCTCCCTTGGGCTTGAGCTCTTCTTCCCCAATAAGAAACCTTTGGATCAGCGATTGAAGCCCATTGAGCTTATCATTGAACTCCTTGGTTTGAGATCTTGTTATGGGCCTCCTTGGAGTTTCTAAAGCGTCATCCTTGTCCTTCAATGGAGTAGAGCTTCCTTGGATGCTATCATTCCCCTCTTCTTGAAGAGAATTCGTCCTCGAATTCAAATCTGCATCAAAATGGGAAAGATCAGAAACATTAAAAGTAGCACTAACTTGGAACTCACCAGGAAGATCAAGTTTATAAGCATTGTCTCCAATCCTTTCAAGGACTTTGTATGGCCCACTTCCTCTAGGATCTAGTTTGGTCTTTCTTTTGGAAGGAAATCTTTCCTTTCTCATATGCACCCAAACCAAGTCACCAGGTTTAAAAACAACATATTTTCTGCCCTTATTCCTTCGCAATGCAACTTCCTTGTTCTTCTTTTCAATTGCAAGCCTTGTTTGTTCATGAATTTTCTTCATCATATCAGCCTTCTTCTTACCATCAAGATTAGCAAAATCATTAGTAGGCAAAGGCAATAAATCAAGGGGGGTAAGGGGGTTGAATCCATATACAACTTCAAAAGGAGTCTTACCAGTAGAAGAATGGAAGGTCCTATTATAAGCAAATTCTACAATAGGTAAGTAATCTTCCCAAGAAGTCAACTTTCCTTTCAAAACAGCCCTCAACATGTTCCCTAAAGTTCTATTAACCACTTCCGTTTGCCCGTCCGTTTGTGGGTGACAAGATGTAGAAAATAGCAATTTAGTTCCCAACTTTCCCCAAAGAATTCTCCAAAAGTGACTTAAGAACTTGGCATCCCTATCACTAACAATAGTTCTAGGTATTCCATGCAATTTAACCACTTCCTTTACAAACAAGTCAGCCACATGAGATGCATCATTAGTCTTTTTACATGGGATAAAACGAGCCATTTTAGAAAATCTATCTACTACCACAAATATACTATCCTTACCATACTTAGTCCTTGGCAGCCCCAATATGAAATCCATAGAAATATCAATCCAAGGGGAATTAGAAACAGGTAAAGGAGTATAAAGACCATGCGGCAATGTTCTAGACTTAGCCTGTTTACATTCAAGACAATAAGAACACACTTTTTCAACATCCTTTCTCATGCTAGGCCAATAAAAATGTTCAGAAAGTATTTCCAGTGTTTTGGGTACACCAAAATGTCCCATTAGCCCTCCACAATGTGCTTCCCTAACAAATAGTTCACGCAACGAGCAGTTAGGAACACATAATTTATTTTCCTTGAATAGAAATTCATCTTGAAGATTAAATTTCTCAAAAGGACCTAACTTACATTCAGCAAAAATCTCACCAAAATCAGAATCATTAGCATAGAGGAACTTGATTTGGTCAAAACCCAATAACTTTGAAGTAAGAGTAGAGATCAAAACATACCTTCTTGAGAGTGCATCAGCAACCACATTCTCCTTTCCTTGTTTGTAAGCAATTACATAAGGAAAAGTTTCAATAAACTCTACCCATTTAGCATGCCTACGACTAAGTTTACCTTGGCTCTTCAAGTATTTTAATGACTCATGATCAGTCTTGACCACAAATTCTCGAGGCCACAAGTAGTGCTGCCATGTAGCTAACGCCCTCACCAAGGCATATAGCTCCTTATCATAAGTTGAGTAGTTCAATGTTGCTCCACTTAGCTTTTCACTAAAGTAGGCAATTGGCTTGGAGTCTTGCATCAAAACTGCACCTATGCCCTTACCAGAGGCATCACACTCAACTTCAAAAGACTTAGAAAAATCAGGCAATTGCAAAAGAGGAGCAGAACACAATTTATCCTTCAGCAAGTTAAATGCATCATCTTGTTCCTTTCCCCATGTAAAAACCTTATCTTTTTTAATAACTTCAGTTAAAGGAGCAGCAATGGTGCTAAAGTCTCGCACAAACCTCCTATAAAAACTAGCAAGTCCATGAAAACTCCTAACTTCAGTTACACTATTAGGTTTAGGCCATTCTTTTATTGCCTTGATTTTCTCATCATCTACTTCAACTCCCTTAGAACTGACCACAAAACCTAAGAAAACCACACGATCCACACAGAAAGTACACTTTTTGAGATTAGCAAATAAGCGCTGATTTCTAAGAACTTCAAAAACTTGTTTTAAGTGCTCTAGGTGTTCATCCAGATTTTGAGAAAAGATCAAGATGTCATCAAAATACACCACAATAAATTTTCCATGGAAATCTTTAAAAACATGATTCATTAGTCTCATAAAAGTGCTTGGTGCATTAGTCAAGCCAAAGGGCATAACTAACCACTCATAAAGTCCATATTTGGTCTTAAAAGCAGTTTTCCATTCATCTCCAGGATTCATACGAATCTGATGGTAACCACTCTTTAGATCAATTTTAGAAAAGATTTTGGAACCATACAGTTGGTCCAACATGTCATCAAGACGAGGGATAGGATGGCGATACTTTACCGTTATCTTGTTGATGGCTCGACAATCTACACACATCCTCCATGTTCCATCCTTTTTGGGGACCAATAGGACTGGAACAGAGCATGGGCTCATACTCTCTCGAACAAATCCCTTTTCAAGCAATTCTTCAACTTGCCGTTGTAATTCTTTGGTCTCTTCAGGATTGCTCCTATAGGCAGGCCTATTAGGAAGTTGAGACCCAGGCACAAAGTCTATTTGGTGCTCAATCCCTCTCAAAGGTGGCAATCCCTTTGGAGTGTCATCAGGAAAAACATCTTCAAAATTCTGCAAAAGAGAAGAAACACTATTTGGCAAAGAAGGAGTTAGTTGTTCAAAATTAATCAATACTTCTTTGTAAGTAAGTAGTATTATGGGCAGTCCCTCTCTCCTAGCATTCAAACACTCTTTGGCTTTTATATAAAGGCTCTCATTTTTCTTTTCCTTAGCCTCTTTCCTCTCACCAAAACATTTTATTTTTTTACTCACACCCTCTTTTACCTCTTTACTTAGATCGCTGCCCTCTCTCTCTTTCTCTCGGCCATCTCTCTTTTTTTCTATCTCTTGGCCTTTTTCTTTTCCCTCAAGCTCACTTTTTACCTCTCCCTTTTGTTTTCCCATTGTTTCCCTCAATCGTTTTTGATCTTCAAACACTTGAGAAGGAGATAATGGTGCAAGAGTATACTTCTTACCATTATGCAGAAGACTATACCTATTCTTTCTCCCATGATGAGTAGTATCCCTATCATACTGCCAAGGTCGGCCAAGTAAAACATGACATGCTTGCATTGGAACTACATCACAAAGAATCTCATCTTCATACCTACCAACATTGAATGAAATCATGCATTGTTTGTTTACTTTTACTTCTCCACAATCATTCAACCATTGGAGCCTATATGGGGTAGAGCGCTTCATGCATGCAATTCCTAGTTTATCCACCAAGTATGAACTCACCACATTTGCACAACTTCCCCCATCAATAATCATAGAATAAGTCTTCCCTTTTATCCCACACCTAGTATGAAACAAATTCTCTCTCTGCCCTTCATCAACACTACCCAAATTGATAGTCATAATTCTCCTAACCACCCCAATTATACCATCATTAGGCAGTTCCAAATCATCTTCCTCACTTACACCTTCTCCCTCTTCTTCTTCCCCCTCACTTTTTTCACTCTCATATTCTCCATTCTCTCTAAGTAGGATGTTTCTTCTACTTGGACATTCATGCATCATATGCCCCCTTCCATGACATTTGTGACATTGAATAGAACTTGAAGGTTTAGAAGATTTAGGATTAAAGGTTTTACCTCCCTCCTCAACCTTACCTTTACCTCTATCATCTTGAGGTTTGGAAGGAGCTTTCCCCTCTTGAGTTGACCATGGCTTCTTAGAGATAGTGTTTGGTCGACTTCTCCATGAGTTATTTTGCTGCTTTTTCTCAATTTGTTTTTCAACTTTTACAGACAAATCAACTAACTCATCTAAAGTTACATATTGTTGTATCTCTACTACATTAGCTATTTCTGTATTTAAACCATTTAAAAATCTAGCTATTGTAGCCTCTTCTTCCTCCATGCAGTTAGCTTGGATCATAGCCATATCCATGCTTTTGAAGTACTCATCCACCGACATGGAGCCTTGCTTCAAGCGTTGAAGGCGAGATTGTAGATCTCTTTGGAAGTATGATGGAATAAATCGCTTCCTCATTACCCTCTTCATCTCTGCCCACGTAGCAATAGGTGGTAGCTCCTCTTGCAATCTGTCCCTAGCAAGCTTTTTCCACCAAGAAGCAGCATAATCAGAAAACTCAACAACAGCAAGTTTAACTTTCTTACCCTCAGAGTAGTTATGGCAATCAAAGATGGCTTCAACTCGTCTCTCCCAATCAAGGTACAAGTCTGGATCCCTTGTCCCCTTGAAAGATGGCATCTTCATCTTTATACTATTTATATTATCATCTTCTACTCTACCTCTTTGTCCCCTCCTATCTCTTCTTTCTAGATTAAATTCAACATCAAAATCATCATTATCATATTCAGGATTTACAAAAGGGATATGGGGTACATTCCTTCTAACTTGGGGTCTAACATTATTTGGGGGTACAACATTATTCTCCCTCCTAATTGCAGCTATGGTGTCATTCTGCTCGATAATCATATCCCTCATCTCTTGAAATTGAAGGGTCCATCTCTCAAATTGTTGGTGCATAGCTTGAAGGGTGAAGTCGTTCCTTCCTTTGACCTCAGCTTCTAAACGAGCCCTTTCCTCATCACCACCTGAATTAGACATCTAAAAAAAAGAATAAATGATTAAGTATCACACTTTTAATATGGCTTTTACCCTCTTTTAAACTCACCCACACTTGCCTTTTTCCACTCAAAATAACCTTTGAACGAGAATACTTTGTAGATTTATAATTAAACCAAAACGTGTATCAAGTTCGTAGTAATAAAGTATGGAATCTTGGGGTACAAAAAGAAAGTAAAGAACTAGTCCTAGAACAAGTAGGATTTAGTTGAAACAAAACACGAATAAAAAGGAACTTATTTTAGAATTACAAGAACAAGAAAAAAAAAATTCCTCTTATTCTTAAAGGTCTAGAATCCCCTCTTCTTGCAACCTTCTTTCTTGGAAACAAATTAATGCAAAACTTGGAGAGCAAGTAATAAGATTTCTTGAATATCAAGTAATAAACTCTCTTGGGTATCAAGTAATCAAATTTCTTGGAGGACAAGTAATTAGATTTCTTAGAGAGCAAGTTAGAACTTTTTTCTTTTTTTTCTGTTCACGCTATTGTAAATTTTTTTTTTTCACGATGCTACTGTTCACGCTATTTTTTTTTTATTTTTTTTTTTTTTTTTGTTGCTCTAAGAAGAAATCCCAAGATTTATCAAGAACGGAATCTTGATAGAACCGCTCTGATACCACTTGATAACAGCAAGGTTAAGGGAGATCACAAATAGAGAATTAAATATTAGAATGCGGAAGCACAAAGAAAAGAAACAAAAAAACTAAATAAAGATATGGGAAATTCGAAGGAAAGATCCACGAATTTCCAAAGATTAGATGTTCTAAGGCCTTGAAAAGATCCAAGTAACAACGTATAGATTTATGGAAGAAATCTAACGCCTTTACTTGAGAAAACGAATCAAAACGATAGATTCGGATCTTGACCGCTTTATGAGTAACTAAAGACAATAATTAGTATGTAGAAACTAATCACCTTCTAAAGAATACCAAAAAGAAACCAAAGATATCACAAGAAGAAGTTACTTTATACCTTAAACTATGAAACTAGTAAAGGTTTAAAGATAAATTCTCAAAGAACAAGTCACAAAGGTTCAAAGAACTCTCTCAAATATTATTAATATCAATCTAAATTGTCTTTAATGAATGAAAAGGACTCCTATATATAGGAGAAGGGGAAAAAAACGTCCAAGGACCCTAGGAAGACAATTACAAGGAATCCTACTCTAGAAAGGAAATAAAGTAACCTAACTAGGAACAAATTTAGTACTTCTAGGAAAGCATTAAATGGTACTTAGGATACCATAAATAGACTAAGGAAAATATTAATAACCTATATATAAATAAATAAATAAATAAGGTAAATCCCAACTAGGAAAAGAATCTTGACAATCTTGGAAAGTTTGACTAGTCTTCTCTCAAAACTTGGGCAGAAAGCAACTCTTGTTGTGGCTGATTCTTGGACTCTTCTTGACCTTATTTGCACGAAAATGGCCCTTAAAATTCCTCATCTTGGGCTTGAATTTGGGCCACCAAATAATTGTAGCATTTGGACAATTCCTCTCCCTTGGGCTTGAGCTCTTCTTCCCCAATAAGACACCTTTGGATCAGCGATTGAAGCCCATTGAGCTTATCATTGAACTCCTTGGTTTGAGATCTTGTTATGGGCCTCCTTGGAGTTTCTAAAGCTTCATCCTTGTCCTTCAATGGAGTAGAGCTTCCTTGGATGTTATCAGACTAGCTAGTGAGAATGAGTATCTCATTCCATTCCTATTTATATGTCATCATTTTAGGTTGTATGCTTCGTAAGAAACTAAGTAAATTTATTATTATATTCTTGTTTAGTGTTTTTTTGAAGTCAAATTTATAATGAATATAAATCAATTACTTTGATTAACTACTTCGACTAATGAACAATTTTTCTATGTTGGTCAAATGTATACTTATAAGGCTAATAGTTTTCAAAGGTTAAAATTAGGAAGAATAGTGTTATTTATGCATTAATTTTATAAATGAAAAATATTAAAGAAGTCTATGTTTAATAAAAGCAACATATAAATAGGAACAGTTTGTTTTAGTGAAGCCAACATCATATTAATTACTCCCTCCGTCCACAATTGTTTGTCAGGGTAAAATCATGCACATCCCTCAAGGAAAATTTAATAGAAGGTGTAATTTGACTAATATAACTCTACTATATCAAGAATACCAAAAATCCACATAACTTTTCAATTGAACTACACTACCATTAAGGGCAGAATTGGAAAAAAGTGATTAATTGTTTCTTGATTGTTTAAATTGACAATTAATCTTGAACATCTATTTTTAGTATACCTGCCAAATAATTGTGGACGGAGGGAGTAATTATTTCTTTCTATTTTGGGTACATGGAGTACTTAGAGACTTTTATCCGCTGAAGTAAGACTTGTATTTCAAGAAGATACTTGGAACTTGTAGAGCTTTTGTTATCGTTTAAATAATTTTAAACTGGTTTTTTTATTAAATAATTTGTAGAACTTTTGTTATCGTTTAACATGCACCAATTATTATTTGACGTGTGTTAACTTAATTCAAAATATTATTTCTTTTTTTTATACCAATTCAAAATTATTTATAAGAGTAATAGGATCCCATAAAATCCTAGAATGGCTTCTTGAAGCAGTATTGTATTTTATAAAAATTTATGTGTAAATATAGATGTATTAATTCACCTCCGAAATATAATATAAACAGATGATTATTGGTATCATTTTTGGTGTTTAAATAAATATTTATATATTTATTTTCTTTAATCTTTTCTTCAAGTCCGTTTTAATGAAAATTCCTTTAAAAATTTAGCAATGTAATTTAATTTCTTATATTTAATTAAATAAAATGTGTATATTAAAGTATTAATTATATATATACACACACCATTCAATAAGAATCAATATTGGATCTATATTTTAAAAGTTCAACAAGTTCAGCAATAAAAACTTAAACATTAAACTAGTCAAATTTATATTTTAAATTAACTATTTCATAATAATACATTCATTCTTTTGAAATTTTGAATGTATTAATGATGAGAGTGTAAAGGAGAGAAAATACATGTTGAGTCACTTTTCAAGGGTCATTTTGAATTTCGGATCAAATAAAGATAAATTTGTAACATGAAAATATTTTTTTAAAAAAGGATAAAAAGATGTTTTTTTTAAGTTAACTATGATGGTTCGAAAATGTTCTTCATCAACCTATTGAAATAAATTTACCTTTTCTATTTGTTGAATTAAAAATATTCTCAACATATTAAAAATTAGGGAAAAGGGTTTGAAATATATACGAACTTTGACCGAAATTGTTGTAACAATCTCAAACTTTGGGCAAGACCTATTACCTCTCTATTGTTTAATAGTGTATTTTAAAGATATATAAGTTTCCACATGAACATCATAGATATTGCATCATTAAAAAAAAATAACAATTGTCCAGCTAGACACTTATATATTTTTAAAATACACTATTAAATAGTGCAAGGGTAATAGGTCCTGCCCAAAATTTGAGATTGTTACATCAACTTCATTCAAAGTTTGAATATATTTCAGATATTTTTCCATAAAAATTACTCAAAAATATCCTTCTTTCTCATATAAGATCAAATTTGCCCCTCAATTATATGACACATATAAATAAACTAGTAAACTAAACCGCACTTCGCGCAGTCATAAATAATTTCATTAAAATTTACTTTAAATAGTAGTAAATGTATTTTAAAAATATTCTATTAGTAGGTAGATTTTTTTAAAAAAATAATAAATGTAATTTCCAATTTAAAAGAAGTATTGTCTATATCACCTCTTTAAGACCATAACTTTAAAACATATAAAATAAATATTAAATATTTTAAATAAATAACTATAGGAACAAATGGATGTCCAATTGAGCTAGTAATAAATAAAAAATTACAGAAGAAAGACGAAAGTTGAGAATATTGGGCTTTAAAATAAGGTGATAAAAAAGGTGAGGGCAATACAAATAAGGTTATTTGTTGGCTAACACAAGAATATCGTGACTTGTTTAAAAAAAAGTAAAATTTTATTCGTGTCTCGTCGTTAAAATCTGAATATTGTGACAAAATATTTGGAGTCAAATATTAGATATTTTAAATAAAATATTTATCTTATAAAATAAGGATAAAATCTTCATATGCTCTATCTTTTTCATATTTTAGTCGAATGTGAAGTTATTACTATCAAAGAGAAGTGGTCAGTAAAATCTTCATGTAAGCATTAAGTGAAAGTAACAACGTGATGGTATAATCTCTTCTCAATCGAAAGGTATTGAACATCTGACAAAAACAAGCACCATATGATATATAGCAATGTATAAGAGGGCATGATGTGGAGAAGATGAAGGTCTTTATTGAATTTTGTTGTTATTTATACGTACTAATATGAAGTAGTAAATAGGGGTACATGAATGGTCCTCTACCCTTCCTGCACTACCCTTCATTTTCGAAACGTCACCATTCTAAAGATAGTTAAGAAGAAATTAATGAGATTAATTAAGAATCAAGATTAATGAGAATTATTTTTAAAAATATTTAAGAAAAACATATAAATGATATAATTAAAGAGGTTGAAAAAGATTGTTGGGCTGATTTATTTTGAAAAGAAGCAAATGCAAAAAAGAACAAAAGTTGATTTATTCTTATCGCTAGAGGCTTTTCATATTCTTTTTCCTGCGTAAATAAGAAATTTTTGAGGTTGGAACAATAATAACTATTCCATTAGTCTCAATATGGTGAATAAGTAAATAATAAATTTGTCTATGAATAAAAAAAGTTTTAATTATAAATTTATAAGAGTAGAATTAGAAAGGTGTGATGATGGTAAGCAAATAAGCAATCCCATTCATGTCCATCAAATAATACTAATATTGAATACATATTACATGTCAATCAAATTTAAGTTACTACCAACAATATAATAAAATTCAAGCCAAATTAATATACTCTAAAAAATGTCAAAATTAAGAATAAAGAAAACAAAGAAATTAAAACATAATTTTTTTTGTGATTTTATTTCTTCCTTTAGCTTCCTATCAAGAATTAGTAGCTTACAACACCACTTTAATAAAATAGATCACTTATGTGCGTAATATACAATACACTCGCAGATCATACAAAATTGAATAAGATAATCTATATAGACAACTAACACTCCACCATATACATATATAGAGATAATAAAACAAAAAAAAAATATAAATCATAGACTACTATTAGGCCTAAGAGGAAAATTGCAAGACTGAAAAATTGTAGTGACAGATGAATGAAAAAATGGAGGAGATACATTTATACGTACTAATATAATTATTCACTTTAATTGGGAATTAAAATAATTAGCACATGAACATGAAATAATATGGGGGAGGGTAGAGTGTCTTTACCTTACTTTTGGAGGTAGAGATGTTGTTTTCTATAGATCTTCTACTAAAGGAAAAATATATCAAGAAAAAAATAGCGAAATTAAAGAAATCATAACAAAATAATATAAAAAGCTTGATAAAATATTCTAGAGTAAAGAAACAATAAAGATAGCAAAATATATAATACAATAATCAAAGTATAAAGAATAATAAATATTATCATAAGATATGTTAAAAAATGTAACTAAGTTAGCCGGTATGAAAAATTCTCAAAAGAATCTGCACACAATATCATATTCTAAAAGAAATAACTAAATGGTGATTGGGATACATGAAATGAAAAATGAAAAAAAAAAATGGTAATGAAGACCCAACACCTCAGTTTGTATTTGTAGGAGAACAGTAAATGTGTATTTATGGGGATATGAAAAACGTAGGATGTGGAAGTCTGAAAGATCAGTAACCGAATATTTACACATATTCATTGTTCATTTAATTGAATAATAATAATGATTGTGCCTTCAAATTATAAAGGAGAAAATTTGAAAGATAAATAAAAAATTCAAAAAAACCACAAAAAAGATAAATAGTTTTCTAGCCCTTAAAGGCATGCCACATAAGCAAGTCTAACATTCTCCTTTATATATATATATGATTTTCATCAAATATGAGACCTTTATTTATTGATATACATATATAAGATTTTGACCCAACCCAAAAGGACTCGACTCATCGAGGAGTACACTCAAAATGATAATGAGCAGGTTGGTGATACGAGCATATAGATATTGCCAGTTGATGGGGATGAGATTGTTCTTCCCCAATACAGTGCTTCAATAGCGAAATCAAAAATTTCATTAAGCTAGGATGTTCAAGAATTAATATTTATGAATGAAAAATAATTTGCATATTTGATATAGTAATTTTTTATATATACAATATAATTTCTTGATAAACGATGTTTAATTGACCACCTTTATGGTATGTGGCTACACCGGCCACTGCAGTGTTTGGACGAGGAGATACCAACAGCTACAGAGCATTACATCAGCGAGTCTATTGTGTATTTTGGCTATAACACATTTGTAAAAAATAATAAGAGTTAAAACGAAAAGAAGAATATTTTTTTTAAAAAAAAGAAGAAGAAAGAAAAGAAAAAATAAAAAAGGAGATTTTTTTTTTTAAAAAAAGAAGAAATAAATAAAAGTTGAGAAAATAGAAAGAAGAAAGAAAAATTAATAAATAAATAAAAATAAAATAAATAAATATTGAGAGACAGTTGAGCATATGAAGATCTGTTTAAACACATCTAAGGTGTAGAGGGAAGAAGTGTATTTGTTCTACAAGTAAAAAAGAAAAAATCGTATTTTAAAGGGCACAAAAAAATCACGACACGCTTTGGGGAGTGAGGAATTCTCAAAAATAGCAAAAACTTGAAACATAATGAGGCAAAAATAGTTATAGTTTGCTAATTACAATTCGTAGTTACACATTAGAGGGGAGAGCGAAGAGAGCGAAAGAGATAGGGCAGAGAGAAGAGAGAGACGATTTGTATTTATATATATATGTTTGATAATTGTATTTATGTAATTAGTATGTATATGTATCAATGAATACAATAGTATTAACGAATACAATTTGTATCAACGAATAAATTGTATACAATTATATCAACGTTGTTTCAAGTTCAACATTTGTTATCATTTGTATCAATGTTGTATCGATTGTATTGACAAATACAATTTGCATCCGAATACAATTGTATCAATGTTGTCTCAAGTTCAACATTTGTATTTGCATAATTGATCGATTGTCATTATTTGTATCAACAAATACATGTCTATTAGTATTTGTATCACTAAAGAGAATCTATATATAGTTGACGCTTATCATTTGAATTTGTATAATTACTTGTTATAATTTGTATTTGTATTGAGAGAGAAAGTGGACATGGAGAGGAGTGACACGAGGGAGAGATGATAGAGAAGGAGGAGAGAGAGGGAGAGGAAGAGAGGAGAGAGCAAATAGCAAACAAAATCCTAACTATAACTACAAATTGTAATTATTTCAAACTATAATGGTGTATTTTAAATACATATTACATGTTTACCTAGTACCTAACGAGTAGCGTAATTTCATGATAAAACTGAAGCCTAATTCAGGCCGAAACAGCCCTAATCAGAATGGGTTTTCTCAAAACCAACAAGATTGCAGATGCCTAATCAAGACTGAGCCATGTAAGTATACTAACCCTAATCAACATAGTTATACAAAATGTTTTTCAATTTGTGGCAAAGTGAATGAGATGATTGTTGAGCCATGTAAGTATACTCACCCTAGGGCATGGCTCAATCTTGATTTGGCCCTTTTTGCCTCAATTCTATGAAATCATCACTAGCAAAAGTCTACAAAAACTATATAGTAGTATCACGTTTAATTAAAAAAGTTATAGCACAAAGTTACTTTGCACTAATAAAGTTAGAAATTAGTAATTTTTTTGTCATAACTACTTCAACCACTTGAACTTGTTATATTCAAATTGAAGGGAATGGAAATAAAATTTCAAAAGTAATTAAAACTCAGAAATAAACTTAGGTCTGACTGAAGGGATGACAAAAGCACCGTAAAACTTGGTAACAACAAACTAGAGAAAGTAAAAGATACTACTTTGCATTGCATAAAAAAACCATATGATTGGTAGATTCTTGGTACAAACAGAACATATTCATCCCCCCTCACAATTTTGTTTGTTTTCTGTTCCTTTTCTATTCATCCATGTTACCTCTACTCTACCTAAATACCTTAAATTCCCACCAAGAATAATACCACAAAAAAAACAAAAACAAAAATAGCTCCAATACTACTATTGAGCACCAAAGTCCCACAAATGTATAGTAGCATCACTTGAACAAGCTACCACATATCTTTCATCAGCAATTATAGCATTAACATCACTTATTCTCTCCCCAAAACTATATAGATAGTTTCCATTTTCAATATCCCATACCCTAACAACATTCCCTAGCCACATAAATCCATATCCTCCATTTATGCATCCAACAACTCCTCTTTGGTTAGCACCTCTAACATTAAACCTTGATCTTTCCTCCAAATTATCCGCACTACGCATGCTGGCCATGCCTCGAGTGTCAACAGCCACTAGTGTCTCGTTATAGGCATCGAATGATGCAACGATGATCCCTCGTCGGGAAGGTTGTGCTCTTATTATTATGCCTTGGTTTTGTAAGTCAATTACCATGAGCTGAAGGCTTGTACATGCCACGGCTGTCTCTCGGGTTGTTACTCGGATTCGACCGACGATTTCGGTTAATTCGGTTAGTAGGTGCCAACCCATTAACGCTTCTGGATCTGTTAATTCACCACCAACAAAGACTAGTTCTTCTGTCTCCCTATTCCATATGTGAAATGCCCTCCCTGGAACACCTGAAAAAATGCAAGTGCATCAACTTAAACGAATGTATTGTAACTAAAACTTGTTCACAACAAAGAATTGATCTGAAATGAAGCACTTTGTCTTTAGACATTGTAGAAAGGATAGAATATACGCCTAATCGTTCTTCTCGAGTTGCTTTAGTATAATGGGCCGGTCTTTCCAGAGTGCCATAAAGTTTCAGAATTCAACTTGAAGTTTCAAGTTATAGAATTTTTAAGATCAACAAAAATGTGTTCACTTTTTTCATTCCAAATTAATCACAAAACATCAAAAATAATTCCAAACACAACTTCAACTTTCAAATATCATTCATTTTGACAACAAAAACCTACCTTTTTTTTCAAATTACACAATGACACATGATTAAACGTCCACTTTATTTTCTGCTGTGCCTATTGTCACATTTTATGTTATAATAAAAGGTACCACATAAATTGTTCACTTGGTAAAGTATTTTGACCTTTCATCAAAAGAAAAAAATGAAAAATGACAGCACACAAATCAAGAAACTACAAATTAACAAGCCTTAACTAGAATATTCAATAATCAAAACATTAATTTAAGCATCTTTTCTTTCTCATTATCCACACGCAAATTACTGTTTTTTCATCAAAAGTATAAAAATCAACTTTTAACACAACAACACGCTTAGAAAATTTACGGAAATAATAAAATTACCTGCATAGAGTCCAACCCACCATTGGTCAGAGCCAGTAAAATCCACCAAAGCACCATCATTCACTACATCACCTAAATGAGCCCTTCTAGGTGGTGCAGCATCACCAATGACCACAACATGAATATCACCATCTAGAGAAGCAAACACAAGTTGAACATCAGATAAAATAATCCCAGAAACAGCCCTAGAGAATCGGCCTAGACGATCGCGATGATGAGGGTGGTATGTTGACAAATGTAGCCTCCTAGGTAGGAAAAATAATTGAACTGAGCCGTTAGAAAAACCGGCTGCTAGATGATGATCAGACAAGGCTAAACGACGACAGAAGAGACTGTCGTTGTTGTTGTTATTGTTGTTGTCGTCATCATCGTCATCATCACCATCCACATTGTTTTCAGGCACGAAATGGAGGGTGTTATAAGTGTATCTATGGTGAAGGAAATTATTGGCTGTTTGATGCCAATATATGTACTCCTCCCTCCATGTTTGCCTGAGAAGCTCGTGGCGGTTCCATATATGCCTTGTTAGGTTTTGCCAGAGCATATCTGAGTGTGACACTGCTTGCCATGTTGAACAAACCTGAATTTAGTAGCCATTACAAAGTTAATATTGAACAACACCATATCTTTTACTCATTTAGGAGTATGCAACAACCAAAGTCATGTAGAAATAACAAAACTTAATATTAAGTGATGCTCATCCTTACTATTTAGTGTCTTATACAAAATCTAAATTTCACGAATGGAGTCTAGAGAGAATAGAGTATACGCAACGCAAATCATATATATACCTCGTGAAATTAAAAAAAAAATTGTTTTCAAAAACCCTCAACTCAAGTACACAACATATCAAAGTAGGTATTGAAAAGGAAAAACGATAATGGAATAAACAAAACAACTAATAAGAAAACAGTAACAATAACCTAAACATAATCAACAACAAGAAATGATGAAAATCAAAAGCAAGACACTATGGGGTCGTCTGGTTGAAAACAAGTTATCCCAGTATAAGTCATCCTGTGGTTAACTATCCTGGGATAACTTATCTCACCATGTATATGAGATAACTTATTCTATCACTATGATATAAATGGTGAGACAAGTTATCTCATACATGGCAACCAAACAACATAAAAAAATATTTATCCCATCACTGTTATTTCTAATCCCTCACACCAAACGAGCCCTATAAGATTATAGCGTATAAACCCATCGAAAATCAGAACAATACCTAATACCTATTAACCTTCTACCCTAATACAGAATTAGTGTCAATTCCAAAATTGAAGAGTTGTAAATTAGAGGCAAATACATACATTTTGGAGCTATGTCATTGGACTATCACTTGTGAAAAAAGTAGATAATTAAGAAGCAAATTAGTAAAAAGTTAAAAACTTAGAAAAACCTAATTGTAGAAGAAGTTTGTGGGAGAGAGGAGAGTCAGAAAGGAGTCAGGAAGTAGGGGGCAGAGTAGAGGTAAACATGGTAGTCAGTCTTAGGGTAGAAGCTAGATTTCATCAGGTGAAGCAACAAAAAAAGTACTGACATTTCTCTCCTTTTAACAACACCCCTCTCCAGGCTTACTAACACAAGCTACTGTTAACACACAGTAACATCCTTCAATGACATACTTAATTACTCTCTCTCTCTTTCTTTCAAATTAATACAAGGTGAGCAGTCCAATTCTCATGAACAAGGTGAAAGTTTATATGATAAATTAATTGAGCTATTAAAATTCTCCGATTAACATTTTGTTGTTGGCATTTTGATCGACACAAATTTATTAGTATTAGTTGGAAAGATGTGATTTCCCAAGCCAAAGTATTTTTTTTAGAGCAATAAATAAGGAGAATAGAGAAGGGACAAAAGCAGTCTTGAAGGGTCAAACACTGACAGTAGAAAAAGAGATTGACTTGAACAAAATCCAAACACATAGATACAAAAATTGAACTGGTTTTCTTGTGGTCCACAACACACACGAATATAAACATATAAACATTGCATTGACGATATAAATTTTGCTTATCAATATTATTGGGGTCGAGATTAATTATCTTGACCATGATGAGTTATTCCTATATGTATATGAGACAACTAATCATATCACTAATGTATAAATAGTGAGATAAATAATTCAAGAATATCACTAATGTATAAATAGTGAGATAAATAATTCAAGAACTACGAAACATGGATTCTGAAATTATTATTCTTTATACAAGACACCACATGACCCCTATTCTTTCTTTCATTTCCAAGAAAGGTGGCCTTATGGCTTTTCTCGTTAGAAACAACGAATCTTTATACTCATTTTGCCACTTGCAACTTCTTCATATTTGTTTGACCATTGCCATCTAATTTAACCAACCAAGAAGCTAAATCAAAAGACTCACTAATGGTAAACTAGGCGTTTAGAATTTTAGTCCATTTAAATTATTGAATACTAAATTAATAACGGTCTCACCACCCCTTACATTTTAATTGAATAAATAAAGAAATGAGCTACTTCTAGGGAAGACAAAAAGACTCCATATATGAGACTTCAATCTAGATTAGTACATATTCAGATACTGTGTGATATTGTTTTTGTTGTCCTTTAGCTGCAACTTTTACCTGAATGTGGGGAACCGGAAAACATTAAAATAGTTACCCAAAGGATTATAAAAACTGAAAATAAGCCATAAATAAAGGGGAAAAAAACCCTTTTTTCCTTTTCTCTCTATATGCTTTACCTAAATCATATTAACCAAACATGTTGGAAAATTAAAGAAAAAAAGTAAAACTCTAAAAAAAGATAAGTGAGAGAATGAAACCAAATAGTGAAAAAAAAGGGTTTGTCAATTGCCTACATCTCTAACTAAATATACACATTCTGTTGGCAGTACTTACTAGAGTTTGAAAAGGATCATGCAATAAAAAGGAAATGAACTTCAAGAGAAACCAAAAGAACCCTTTTTTCCTTATGACTATATGCTAAATATGGATAACCTAAAGAATAAAAATGATGGCTGCATTACTCTATATTCCTTTCAACAAACACAAAAACAGAACTAGTAATTAATTTCATCATCAAGAACTACCAACAAAGAATTAAATTAAAGAAAATAAATTAAATTCTGATCCACAAGTACAACCTTCCTCAGACTTAATTATAGTTTTGATGATGCTCAAATCTTTACATCCTGCAGGCTACATGCCTAGCTATTTTAACATAGATACATCATCAAGTACTTGCAAAATTTTCCTTTATCCATCAACCATTTCTTCAGTTTTTCAGAAAATCTTTAATGCAAATCCACATATTCTTGTTACGTAATGTAAACTATAATTGGTCAAAGATATCCTACAAATTAAATCCCCTATTATCATTTACACATATAATATAATTATGTAAAAATGATTACAGCAATTTCATCTTTTATGACTCAAGCACACAACTTTAGAATTGAAAATGAGAGTGACGAATACTTATCATACGAGCAACTCCTAACAATTATTAATTTGATTAAAAAAAAAAGGTCCCTTACCTGAAAAATAAGAGCTAGGGCTTGAGCAGCAGCCAAACGGCCAACAGTATGTGAAGCATCAGTAGCAACTAACAAAGCCAAATCCTCCACAAATGGCTCAGGCCAAACATCATTTCCAGCACGTCTACCTCTCCTAGAAGAAGAAGGTCCTTCTCCTCCTAAAGATGATGGTGGGGATGGTGACGACGACATATAAAAAATATTATGACTAATAACAATGACAACTTTTTTTTGGACTAAAGTGTTGTGAGAAATAAAGATACTCCTAACTTCTATTTATATACTAAGAAGAAGTACAAAGTGAAATAAATAGGGTTTTTGAAGATTTAGTAGTAGTAGTAGTAATAATGATGAGTGAATGAATATTTTTGTGTGTGTGTATGTACAAATAAAAAAAATTGGACTTTTTCTTGATTTGTCACCACTTGGTTTTGTCCTTCTAAGACGGCGGAGAAGAACATGTTTTGGACCTCTATGAAATATTAGTTAACGGAAGGAAGAAGAAGAGAAGAAACTAATGGTTTCTTCCATGCTTCATTTTTATTATATTAATAATACTAACTTGATACGTCCACTCTTTGTTCCCTTCTTTCTTCCTTATAAAAAGATAACTTTTTTTACTCTTTTGATCAATCTATTCTATGTACTTTCTTTTTCACTTAAGTGGTTATTTGTACTTTCAATTGATATATGTGGGTGTTAGAAAGTAGTGGGGGTAGGGTGCGGGCGGGGGGGGGGGGGGGNGGGGGGGGGGGGGGGGGGGGGGGGGGGGGGGGGGGGTTGGAGGATTTGTTTTTTCTTGTGTTATAACTTATAATTGTGTAGTGATGGAAAATCCAATTTCTTTCTCCTTTAGGATGTTTTTTTCTTTAAGTTTATTGTTTGTATATAGTGTTCGTGTAACCATTAATTCATAAAAAGAAACTCTTATCCTTATTCCAATTACATGAATTGTGAAGCATGCTCCTTTCTACTGCCGTAAGTAAATGCTTTAAACTTTATAAACTGAAATAAAGTTCACAACACATTTCAAGTAAATAAAAATTTAATTTTAAGGTAAAGTTAAATATTTGCTTATTCCAATAATTATTATAAGCACCTCTTATTTTTTAAAATTTAATAAAGATAATATGGTGTTTATGTGTTGGGGATTAATACTTTGTACACGTAGCAAAATTTAGAAAGGGCACGTGACACATAAGATTGGAGGAGAGTGCGATGTGATTCCATTGGCATAAAGCTCGAAGCAAACACTAGTTGGAGAGCTCAACTTAGACTCTTCATCGAAATCACAAGATGATCATTATAAAAAAAAAGGTGGGAGCTCATTCCCCGAAAATAGCAAAGGAATCATGTCCCCCCGATAGAACAAAAGGACAAAAGGGCGGATACGTTAGATGTATACTTTAGACATGGGTGACTATGACTGACTCTCGAACTAGGGTAGAGACATAGATAGGGACATCAAGTATATCACAAATCATAGCAAATTCTGAGGCAAATCGCACGGATACATAGGAATAAGTAGAACCCGAATCAATTAACACATTAGTCATCCGGTCACAGACAAGAATAGTACATGTGATCACCACGTCAGACACCTCTGCCTCATTATTGCCCGGAAAGGCATAACACTGAGCCATATCATCTTGACGAGCCATTTCTCTGCCTGGTTGCATGCTACCCCTGCCTGTATTACCATTTCCTCTACCTCCACGACCTCGCTAATTACCTCATCGCCCACCTTGTGGACGTCCTCGACCATTATTACCATTCCCCCGCGAGTACCACTGCTCTAGACTGCTATTGCGCGGAATCTAACACACGTGGGTGGGTACAATCTCTCCTCATATGTTCAGGTTCACCACAGTTGTAACATGTACGATCAAAGGATGACCTGTTGCCCGCTGAAGGTGCGACTCCCTGGCTATCCTGAATCAAATTATGAGGTGGAGTTCCCAAGTAATTACCTGTAGAGGCGGGCATAGCGGACTGAAATGGCTTGGCTGCAAGCGTTGGCCTTCCTGAACCTCTGGAATAAGAACCTTGAAAGTTGCTTGAATTCTTGGCCCTTTTAGCCAATCCCTTATCCTGACCGTCTCGCCTCACCCCTTCCATTTTCTTCACAAAGTCTATTACCTCATTAAAGCTTCTCCCTGCAGAGGTCATATGAATAGATAATACCTGCAACCTAGAGTTTAGTCCCCAAATAAATAAATAAATGGATCCTCTCCTCCTAAGTAGTCACTAATTGAGTAGCATATCTAGACAAAGCATGAAACTTGGCCTCATAAGCAGTCACATACATCCCACCTTGCTCAAACGTCATAAACTCATCCTTCTTGCGATCTCTCAAAGTCCTAGGCACATATTTTTCTAGAAATAGAGCATGAAATTGAGTCCAAGTAAATGGAGGTAAAGTTGAAGATCTGCATTTCATGTAAGCTCTCCACCACTGCTTAGCCTCACCTTGAAGTTGAAAGGTCACAAACTCAACCCCATGTTGATGGACAATTCCCAACTTATGAAGCCTCTCATAACAATCTAAGATAAACTCATAAACATCCTCATTCTCAGAACCAAGAAACATAGGAGGCTTTAGCTTTAAAATCTTAGTCAACATTTTATGCTCATTACTAGTCATAACAGAACCCAACAAATGACGGAAGAAAGCATCATTACCTCCAGTCCCACCCAGCTTGGGCGCAGTGCTAGCAACAGGGGGATTAGTAGGTGCTTGAGTTGCTTGAGCAGAAGGAAGCACTCCAGGACCAACCAACTCTTTCAGGAATGACATGATCTATCGAGCTAACACTGGGTCTATGGGAGGAACATCGATAGTCTCAACCTGCACCTCTTCCTCTTGTCCAACCTCCGCAACATTTTCAACCTCAATATTCTCTTCTATCTCTTCATGATGCACAAAAGAGGCCTCATTTTGGGGAACATTTTTTATCGATACCCCATCTCTAGCCGGCGCCACTCTTTCGTGGTCTCTACCCTTAGCTCTTCCTCTACCCCTGCCTCGACCGCGACCTCTCGCTGCAGATTCCTCAGCTAGAGCATTAACGGGAGCTAAGGGCATGACGCCGTTGAATCTAGTATTAACCATCTGTGGACAGAAGAGTGAAGGAGGTTAGATACTAATTTGAATCGCTAGATACCAATTGGAATTAAGTCATAGCACGAAAGGAGACAAGAGAAGACAGAGATTTCCTAAAGTCCTATAGCCTTTCGAAGCAAAGTAAAGGCGTCCCCGTATCGTTCCGCAAGACTCTACTAGACTTGTTTTGGTACATCGAGATCAACGAACCTAGGCTCTGATACCAACTTTGTCATGACCCAGATCGTCGTGATTGACACCCATACTAAACCTCCGACGGGAGAACCACTACTACAACCCAAAACAAGCAACTAAACCAAAAACTAAAGCATTTAAGTTACGGAAGCAAGTTAAATACTAAGGAAAGAAATAGGGAGTTCCCATAAACTCCAAACAAAAGTCTATCAACTAAACAAATGCGGAAGTAACACCTAGAACTTGAAAGTCAATGTACCAAAACATCTTAAGTTCAACAAGTCTAAATAAGAAGGGATACAACCCCAAACTAATGCACTAATAACTAACTAGAAAAGTCTAAGTCCGAAATATGGACATAAACAGAAAAAGAACTCATGGTTACCCGGAAGAACTGGTTCACCGTTGAATTTAAAGCGATCACTGATCTTCTAAACGAGGTTTGTCAATAGCCGCCTGAAGATGCCATGCACTCAACAAAGAAAGAGCAAGTGCAGTATCAATACACAACCATAGTGAACTGGTAGGATCACACGACTATCCCTCTACGTGCAACATACATAAGCCATTACAACATAACAATAACATGCATACACCAAACATATACAATATCAATATCATTTACAAATAACGATCAAGTTCGCAATTCTCAATTACAAAGTTATGTCAAGTCAATGGTACTCTCATGGAACCCAAACCCAAACTGTTAACATACTGGAATGTGGTACCCGATCCAATTTTTATGCCGAAACGTGGCAACCGATCCCATAATTATGCCGGAACGTGGCAACCGATCCTAATTAGTATATTGAAGTGTGGTATCCGATCCAATTAACACACCACAATCACAATCATAAGTACATTCTCAATAATCATACAATCAAGAAGTGATTCATGACATATAGTTATTCATCTATCTCATTTACAACAAGTGTGATCAATAATGCAACATTCGCAGACATACATGCATCATAATGAAGCAAGAACAAACTTACATCACACAATTATAGAATCACAACCATCACCTACCTCGAAACAAGCTTGAAACCCTAAGAAACTTGATCCTTCCCTTTCCGGATTCGTTCCGCTTGTTCTTGGTCTACAAACAATCATAATAACACGGGAATCAATAAACAATCACTAATTACCCGGATTACTAACAATTCTAACAACCCTAGATCATACCCAAGTATCCAAACTAGGGATTTTTTCACCATGGTTTCCAATTCAAAACCCTCCCCCATCGATAATTACCCATTCTATTATGTTCTACGAATCAAAAAATGGATTCGAGGAGTGAAAAGCTTACCTTTAGCCTCAAGAATGGTAGAAAACTTTCAAGAGTCGCCTGGGGTTCGTTCCTCAGCTCTAAAAATCAAAAAGTGAAGAATAAAGTCGTCTCGGGGTTTATTTACGACTTTAAGTCACATCTGGCCTACCACAACGGCCCTCACCCCGCTACAACGGCCCCGCTAGAGCGACAAAAACCACCGCCAAAGCGGATTACACGAAACAATGAGCTATTTTAATAATTCCAAGACCTCCATTTCACAACACACCTTTAACCAATGACGCTCAAAAAATATCGTTCACGCTAAGATCGATTTCAGGAGTTCTACTCACCCGAATTCAATTTCGTAAAGTTATATGGGTTCCTTAACGACTTAGCTAACTACTCATGTAATCAAAATCATAATTAAATCACATGATTAATACCAGATTTTCCTACACGTTAAAGACTCCGATTTCGTCCAAATCTGGACTAGATTGAAAAATTCCAAGTTACTACAAAAACGTTTTTCAGCCCAAAAATTTTCGCCGTTGACTTTTCTGTAACGACAGAATCTGGTTGTTACACTAGTTCTCCCAAATGACCAGTTATAAATGTCATAGAAGCTTGAGGAACATATCAATGTGATTTGATATTGATTAGTCTGAAGGCAACATACAACGAAGAATACAGACTACCTATACATAGTGGACAACTAATATCTTCTAATTACTGATAGAAGTGTCTTACTTCTTCATTGAGAGTGTTCTTAAAATACTATTCAGATTTCATCCCATAATATACTCTCTCCGAAATTCCATCCTCTCCTAATTATTGTACTTTCTCTCCAAAATTTTCTCTTCAAATTTAATACAGTACATAAGATTTTTTTAGTAAAATATAGTAATATATAAAATATCTTCGGTAAGAAAGTGGGGGCCAAACAATTGTCTTAGTAGCTTTATAGTAGAGTGGATCCAGTTTTCTACTCCCTGCAGGCTCCTTTAGTAAATATTAATTGAAGGATAGTTGTTTGACTATTTCCCTCTTACGTATGTCTTATGATACAATTTTTTTATTATGTATTTACTCTATTTAGGTGTCATTATCACCCCCAAAATTGAGATGTTGTAGCCTTTAAAAATAACTATTGCTTTGATAAGATGAGAAAAAATAATTAATTATGTCTCAAACTTCAAAAATGATATATAAATTTTTAAAAATCATTTTAAAAACTACGATAGATAATTTGAGACAGTAGAAATACGTATCCTTCAAATATGTAAAAAAAATTTTTAAAAAATAAAATATTTTATGTTTAAATTACAATTAAAAAATTTAAATATTTTTTATCTCAAAAACAAAGAATATCACATTTATCAAGGCACCAAGTAATATTTTGTAATGATCTGTTTCTTCGTTACTGAAATATCGATGCTCAAGATGTAAGAGTTTTCATCTTTTTATTTTTTTTTGGATAAATTACCTATATACACACCTTTATTTTTTATAATTTCTATTATTTTCTATTATTTTAAAATATTTCCAAAATCCCTTTTTTTCCTTCCAAACCCCATTGTTCTGGATACATAAAGTTGTATACGTTTCTCGTCCTATTTTTACTCCTTATTTCACTCCCTCAATCTCTTCCTATTTTCACTCACTCAATCTCTTCCTGTTTTCACTCCCTCAATCTTTACTTTCTTCATTTTTTAATTTTCAGATTTGTTCTCTCTCCTTTAAGTAAGATTGCTCCACAATTTGTTTCGAAGAATCCAAGTAAGTCTTCACTCCACAATTTTTCCCAAAGAACTACCGGATCTCCTCCCTTTCCACCTTCACAAAATGCATAAGGGAAAGGTGAAAGAGATGATGTATCCACATTGCTCCTTGCATAAAAATCGTTTCCAGAGGATCCTCTTTTGCTGGTGAAACTACATTATGAAATGGAAAGAAGTAGCCTCTACCAAATGTATCATTTTCTCATGTATCAAGTGTTGCTATGTATCTTCTACGGTTGTCCAAATTTAGAAGAATATGTATCTGTACAAAGTATCAAATTATATTCGTGATACATTTGTGATCTGAGAAGTTGTGGAAGGACACATGCTCGAGCTTTAAATCTACTGCTAAAAAAATCCCCAAAAAAGAGGGGGGAAAGTTGGATCTACCATTACACGACTATCACTGTAAAATATACAAATTTTCAATATATCTCGTTTATTTTGATTCGTAAATTACCCTTTGTTAGTGTCATCACTAATCTGATATATCACTGTCACAGTAGCCTTTGTTTTATGCAATGCATCATATTCATATTTAAGGTGTTGATATATAACCCTAATGTTGTTGAATATTTGATTAGTTTTATCATGTTCAACATAAATATTGTTGATACATAAACACTAAATAATGTATCGTTTACATCTATCAAGTTCTTTAATGTATCATCAATCTTATTCAAATTTGAAAGGCTATATAGACAACAATAAATCAGTTGTGTGTTATGTATCGACACTCTTTAATATTTGTTCAGTCTTACCCAACTTAGAATGCAATGTATATGTACATATTACCCAATAATAATCTTGATTTATAAATTGTAATGTTCTATAACTGGAGCACTGTGTATCATATCCAACAATAGGTATATGATACATATCCATTATTTGGCAAACTAAAACTACATGTATCTGATACTTAATAACTACTACACAGTAATGTATCAATCTAAAATCAAACATTTTATGGACAATCTTTACTTCTCTAATGTATCAAATAGGATTACAATACTTAGCAATTTACTAAATATTTTAGTAATAGTAATGTATCATGAGTAATATATTCTTCTTGTCCACAACGTCCACAATGTATCTCGTCTAGTTAAAATTACCACAATTATATATTTTTCGCTTATGACAAACAATGTATCTTATTCCAGCATCAAACTAACACATAACGACACAATTTTGTAACCATCTTATAACATGTACCAGGTACATTACAAAAACCAATGATACAACCGTTTACAAAAATCCAAGATTGATATATATATATACAATTTTTCTTGATCAAAACAAGTAATTTACATATCTTTATTATTACACTATTTATATGTATGATATACATCATAATAGTCTGATACATTTATACAAATTTGTGATACACACTCAATATTCAAAACGTATTTGATTCATCTCAATTGTTAATCAATTTATTACATGTATCATATACAATATATTATGTGGATACATTTTTATACAAATCACATCCAGATACAAAATAATTACCACATCATAATCTATAGATACAAAATTACTATACACATGCGTCATTTACCACTAATGTATCATGACTTACATGTTCATATCAAAACGACAAAATAAAACGTCTTCTTCAACCTTTTGCAACAAAATCTTAACTTGTCCCCTCAATAAGTTCTCGCATAATCCAGGAGTAATCAAGTATGTAGCTTGACAAGTAATCCTTTTTTGGATATTTCTGAAGATGGTGCTAAATTCCCCATAGCAAGACCAACAATGTGGGAATCATTCGTTATATCAATCAATGGTGATTTTTTTTCATTTTTGTTTCTTGATTTCATCAATGTTTTCTTCTCAGATTCTTCAATTTTCTCTGAACAAGAAATGAAATAACTTTTCTGAAATCAAATTAAAATTTAATAACGAAAGATGAAAAGGGGGAATAGAAACTTATTAGTTGACAGAGGGATCTTGTTAGCAATGTTAGCAGCAACCAATGTTGTCCAATCAATTTTGTGTGATACATTGAATTCAAATTACTTGATGATTTCAAATTGATGATTTGAAATCGTGAATCGTTTGTTCAATCATCTACAATAAAGGATTTGAGATTCAAGATTTCGAATTGATAGAGAAGATGAAAAATTAATTTTTGATTTCTGTGAAGCTGTTACAGATTGGAATGAAATGATATTGTCTTCCTGATGAATAATCACTTGAAGATAATTACCTTCTCAATATATCTCATCGAAGACAACATTTACGATATCATACAACCTCCTAACTTTAGTTGCATAGATAAGAAGGAACAACATTATTAGAAGGAGCATAGATTGGCAACCCAGTTGAATTATAAGAACTAACAATTTGTGCATTAGTAGTTCAGATTACTCTTGAGCAAGAAAAAAAGGTGCATACTTTTTACTTCTTGTCATGGCAGGAGGCCTCCCATCTCCTAACAATATCTTTGCTGCCTCATCAAGACAAATCATGTCAACCTGAGCAAAATCACCACAAAGAATTAGGGTCTGAAAGCAAATTGAGAAACAAAGCTGTACTTGACGATTTTCAATCAGTTTTGCGTGATACATTGAATTCAAATTACTCGACGATTTTGAATTGATGATTTGAAATCGTAAATCGTTTGTTCAATCATCTATAATGGAGGATTTGAGATTCAAGATTTTGAATTGATAGAGAAGATAAAAATTTGATTTTTGAATTTTGTGAAGCTGTTACAGATTGGAATGGAATGATATCAATCTGTTTGTGTGATTTGTGGGAAAGAAAATCAGTTATACATGATTTGTGGGAAAGAAAATCAATTTTACATTAATATTCCATATTAAGCGTAACAGACAAGTTTATAATGTATCTGGAGGAAACTTATGTATTTGAATGTCTGGTTTTTAAGGGATTTTTGTAAAATAGAAATGAGTAGGGATATAATGTAATTTAGGGTCTTATACTATGAGATTTAGGTAAGTTATACTTATTTTTTTCCAATATGAATTTGAGCCCGAGATAGCAATTATTTTGTTTATTGTAACACGACAAACCTTTCAACTAAGATATTAATCATTCTATATTTGTACATAGATCCAAACATGATGAAGTTCAATTATTAATAGATGTTAATATTAATTCTTTAGTGCAGGAGTGCATTAGGTATTAATTGTGATAATACGGTATCTCTAGAACAAAGTTGAGTTAAAAACATCTTTACCAACTAAGTTTTGATATATATATATATATATATATATATATAGAGAGAGAGAGAGAGACTATTAGAAGGTCATTTACCTATCTAGATTAAGTTCTTTGAAAGAGTTAAAGAGATGAAATTGTTTTTCTTACTTTTGTTTTACTTTGTCGACTCGTATGTATTTTATCTAAAAAAAATTCTATTAAATAGAAATGAATGATAAAGATTCGCTAATCGAATTATAATTGAGTAGGTATTCATACAATCCAATAGTTTAAGATCATGACATAGTTATGACAAAATAATATTTCTTAAATACATGATATACAATCAAGGCCTAAGTAGAAGTAATTCTAGTACAAGTTCATAATTTAATATTTAGGGCTTGTTTGGAAAGTCACTCTAGTAATTTGATTTGGTGTAATTGGGTGTAATTACACTGTCTGTCCTATTTGGTTGACCATGTAGTTACTTGGTCAACAGGTAATTGGGTGTAATTCGCAGAATGTAGTTACACTCTCCAATTAACAGGGGGGAACTGTGAATTGTTAGTAATTACACGGTGTAATTACAAGTTGATTACTTTTTAACTTCTTCCTTTTATTTCTGTTTTTTATTTTTTTTGTTTTAATGTACTTTTCATTTTTATTATTTTAATTTTAATTTTATTTTCATTATTCTAATATTTTCTAAAAATATTTTTATATTATTTATATTTCATTTCCTTCTTATTCTCAACCTTTACTTCATGTGATTCCATATAATTTTTCGTATTATCTAGAAAAAATCATTAGTATAATTTTGTTAGTATTCTAATTTTTTAATTAAATTAGAATTCATTTTTCAATAAATTTATAAACTTATATTTATGTATGTTGTTTTGAATTTTGAATAAGTGTATTATGTTAAATTTTTTGTTTTGTATTTAGAACTTATGTTATATTTTCAATTTCATTTGTTTTAGGTGTATTGACTCGATATTTAACATTGCAAGGTATTTTTTTTAAGTTAGACTTGATAGATTATCTTTTTGTCAAATGTTTTATAAATTTATGACATTATATTTATAATATTAATTTTTTTGTCAAACATGCATTTCATGATGTTCATAGAAATTCTATACTTTTAGTTTTTATGATTAATTTAATTAAAATATATATATATATTAAATTGAAAAATATAAATCAATTATTAGTTAAGAACATATGTTTATTAATTAATATATTTTTAAAAGACAATATATCTTAACTATTCAATTTAATATCATTTATAAAGGCCCTTATTTGTCTCATAAAAAATTTTAATTTTAAATATTTAATTTTAATTTTTAAAATTTAATATAACCACGTCCACGAGTAGTAGCAAAAGAACTCTGAGTATACTATGCAACAGGAGCAATGACAGTTAGGGCTTCATCCCTTTTCAGTTGTCGTTCTTCATTCAACAAGAGTCCATACAATGCATCAAAGTAATCTCCTCTTGACGCGATTCAAGTGACTTGGTAAAAGGACGATAGGAAGGTCCTAGTTCGGCAAGAACAAATTCTACCAAATCATCATTGGGAATTGGATGTTGCAGTGCAACAAACTTATTTGCTATTCTCTTTGTCTTTTGTACATAAGACTCAATATTGGCATTGTCACGACGTACACTACTAAAAAACTGCCAAAAAAATGACGGACAGAAAAGTGATGGACTGCGACGCTCCAAAAAGCAACGCCATTTGCCACACTATCCATCACTTTTTAATAAAAATAATTATTTTAAAAATTATTTTACTAAAACCGACGGAGGGCATCTCTTAGTCCGTCGCTTGTTTTTGCGGATTTTTTGCGCTAAATATATAAATAATTAATAATTATTTATTTAATATATATAGAGATGCCGTTCGTCGCTTTTTAATAAAAGTAATTATTTATAAATTAAAAATAAACCACATTGTCCGTCGTTTTTAATTTATTTTATTTTATTAATTGGTTTTTTAAAAAAGTGACGGACAAAGAGACGCTGTCCATCGCTTTTTTAAAATTATATTGAACCAAAAGCGGGTTTTCCCCCCATTTTTTCATCTCTCTTTCTCTCTCTTCTCTCCCTTCTCTCTAAAACCAAACTGTTGCGCCGCCGCCCTTCTCTCCTTGAGCATTAGTCCCATCGCTGCCTTGCCCCGTCGGTGCCGCCACCCGTCGTCCCCACTGCCTCTTTTTCTTAGCTTGTTAAGGTTAGAGTTTAATTTTTATTTTTTTCAATTCTAATAATATTTGATTTGTTATAAATTAGTATATTGTTTTAGTTTGATGAATTGTGTTTGTCACTCCCTGAAATAGGAGGAGTAACTGGCACTCGATACCCTAATACATCGAGTTACCCACTAAAACATACTAGCTAAACCAAACTTGTGAGGCAAAAAGATTGGGCAACTCAACCTCTAAAAAGTGAAGCCTCGACCCAGAGGTCATGACCTGGAAGAAAATAACCATACAAACAATGGTAGACAAACCGTAAAAAACAAATAAAGATGTACTATCTAGCCGACGAGGCCACAACCGAAAACATACCTACTCACACACACACCTATATATATACATGCCAAGACTATTGGCTGGAGCTTGAAACATACAAAAAGAATACCCAGAATATTGTGTCCACAATAGTCTCTATGAGGGACATAAGCACTACCGGGACAAGACCCCGACTATACCCAAACTGTACAACAAAAGTAAACATCCTCTGATAGCCCCAGGATAAGATAGAGCTTACCAAGTCACAACTGAACCTGAATCCTAGCGGGTGGGTCGATTAGAGTCCCTGCCTGGTATGTAAAGCGAAAAGTAAAATCATAAACATTTATTGTAAAAGGGTAATAGAGATACCACCTGAAACTGAAACCCAAATAATCTCCATGCCTGACCTTTAGCCTCCTACTACTTAAATATGCATGGTATGCTCGAATAATCATATGTCGTGAATATATATATATATATATATAGATGCAAATGCATGACATACCTAACCAAATGCTAGCAATAGCGGTGCTTTTCGGTAGCTAACCGACATCATATTCGCCAACTTGTGGCCATCTATGTCTCATATGTATAAATATAGGCAATAGGCCCCATACTTCCCGATTATAGCTCGGGAGTAGAATGCATAGCATGTCATGTCATGGATTTATAACACCTATGAGTTACTGTTGTCATGTTGCCAATCTTGGCCCGTTTGTAGTCTTGTTCTCATAACCCCAAATAACTTTCGTATAACATATAACAATCTCATGGAACTTGATATGTTCTTTCAAATAAGCTTGAAAAGTTAACTCGAATTTTAGAAGGATAACCTAACCTTGTTGATATTCATAACAAGTTTAGGTGACTTACTTAGTTCCTAACTTGGTTCTTAGATAATTTATAAAAGAAATATTTCAAAAACCAAGTGTTCTAATAGTTTACATTTAAATTATATTTGAGAGTTTTGAAGGTCGTGAGCTACTTTAAAGTTTTTCTTTAATAATAACCTTAGTAGAGAAAGAGGGCTGGTCACAAGTAGTAAGGGTCTCGCGTGACATTTTAATTCACATCACCCAAGGAAGAATACAAATTCATATGTGCGGACATATAATAAAGGAAACTGATAAAATGACGTGTAGATGTCGAACACTCTATTTATCCGAACGAGTGAAATATCAAAATAACAGAATCATGAAAATAATTCAGCTGAGATCCCAATGCCTTTCACTAAAGGTCTTTCTAGCAAGAGAATAGCAAAATATCACGTTCGGCGTTTTAGGAATATCCAAGGAGTGGTGCTAAAATGAGGGACGTAGCTTCGCCTTAACATACCTTTTCACTGAAGGCTAGAATGGTCGTAGCTTCTTCACGAAAGTAGTTCCTTACGTCCTAAACTTCGCAAAAACTATATATACACAACTGGTACACACCTATAAACAGTTCATAATTGTTCTTAAATCGGCAGATTTTCCAAATGGCCTCAACTTGACGAAATGTCCGTAGAACTTCATAAAAGTAATCATAAAAGAGTCCCGAGATGATTACCTTAGTTAACCAAGTGTAAACCTTGAAGAAACACCAATAACTACAAATTTATATCTTCAAAAACTTGGTCCAAACGCAGCTAATAGAAGGGGAAAATGATTACCACGTGTAAAGATCACGTTTCTAGGCACGGGGGCAATATTTAATGGTAGAAATCATCGAAAACTAACCTTCATCATGCAAGTACTCCATAGGAACCTTCTCTTAAGCTTTTTTTTTCTGGTTTGGAAGTAAAATGAAATGTTTTCATTGCTTAAAACGTTGAGTAAGCCGACATACCACATTTTTGACCCGACCCAGATCCGACCCGAATTCTGTCCCGACAGTATGTAGTAAAACCCTCAAAATTTTTACTTCGATGTTGGTTGGATACGGGGTTTAGTGTGTTGCAAACTAGACTCGTAGTCCTTCGATTTAATAGGTGATAGGCCTTCTAACTCTTTGTGTATTGGGAGAAAATATCCAAGACATTTGACCCAAAGTTAAGAAAATATTACTAGAGAAACTTAAATAACTTTTGCCGACTTTAGTTTCACTAATTTTCTTGACTTCCAAACTTAACATACGACCCTTGTGCTATTATAATACCTCATAACACACTATTATTAGCATGTTTTACACTCATAGGCTTATCCACAAGGTATGGGACAAGTTAAACTTTTCAAACGGGCGAAGTTCTACCCGAGCCATTTATTTTATCATGAACTTTGTTTGAGGGGTCTCTTTGACCTATAACTTTAGTTTAGTTCCTTGATATTTCCACTTACTTGCTATCTTAATCTCCAATGTACGATACAAAGTCATATAAACCTCATATAACCATGCCATACTACGCCACATATATTATGCACGATTAGAGAAAAAAGTACAGGATCTTCCAAACCATCAACATAACGATAAACTCTGGCTCTCATGGTACGTACAATATCTGGTGCATATCTTGCCAAATAATTAAACTTGTGGCTATAGTCCCTCACACTCATGGTTCCTTGCTTCAGGATAAATTGGTCAAGACGGGCCTCTCGAACTTCCCGTGGCAAATAGTAGGCAAGGAAGGCCTCATAGAAGTCCTCCCACTCTGCTAGCGGAGCATCATGTCCTCTAGATCTCTCCCATGCCTCATACCAAAGGATGGCTACATCACGTAGTCGAAAAGAAGCCAACTCCACAGCCTCTATGATGGAGGCATGCATCACCCTCAATACTCTATACATGTGGTCTATAAAGTCCTGGGTTTCCTCAGTAAGACTAGATCCTATAAATAATAGAGGGTCCAAATGAAGAAACTCTCGTACCTTCGAACTTTTCGACCGGTCTCTCTGAATATCTCCTGACTCCAGTTATCGCTCATGAATAAAAACCATCCTAGTTAGCAACTAAACTGCCTCTCTCATCCCCTGCTCCCCATAGATCTCTAGTGGAGAAACAATAGGTAGTGGAGGTCCTGTGTCCGTAGCTTCCTTAGGTACCAATGGAACTAGTGAGGTTGAGGGTATTACATCTCCTCGGGCTTCAATAGGTGCCGGGGAGGTTGGTACTAGGGGTAATGTAGATCCACCCTGTGCCTCTGAGGGAAATCTATCTCTTTGACCCGGTGGGGAACGACTAGTACCTTCCCTTGGATCCGTACCTATCTCTCGATCTACCATATCCAGAGCGAGTGTAGCCTGTTAGATAAGAAACATAAAGCACGACTTAGATTTCAAATGTTCTTATACTTTTGCACTATAGCACGATCTATCAGTTTAATGAAATGTAACCATTCCTAAATGCCTTGTAGCCTCTTGATTATAAGTGTGGTGCACAACACACCTATAAACAAGACTCTACTAGACACGGCTTGTGGACCCCCACGGGATACGACCTGCTATGATATCAAGTTTGTCACTCCCCAAAATAGGGGCGTAACTAGCACTCGATAACCTAATACATCGAGTTACCCATTGAAACATACTAGCTAACCAAACTTGTGAGGTAAAAAGATTGGGCAGCGCAATCTCTAAAAAGTGAAGCCTGGACCCAAAGGTTATGACTCGAAAGAGAATAACCATACAAACAATAGTAGACAAACCGAAAAAAATTAATAAATATATACTTTATAGCCAACGAGGCCATAACCAAAAACATACCTACTTACACACACACCTATATATACATGCTAAGACTATTGGCTGGAGGTTGAAGCACACAAAAAGAAAACCCAGAATATTCTGTCCACAATAGCCTCTACGAGTGATATAAGCAATGTCGGGACAAGGCCCCGACTATACCCAAACTGTACAACAAAAGTAAACATCCTCTGATAGCCCCAAGATAAGATGGAGCTTACCAACTCACAGCTGAACCTGAGTCCTAACGGGTTGGTCGATTAGAGTCCCTGCCTGGTATGTAAAGCGAAAAGTAAAATCATAAACATTTACTGTAAAAGGGTAATAGAGATACCACCTGAAACTGAAACCCAAATAATCTCCATGGCTGACCATTTGCTCCCTACTACTTAAATATGCATGATATGCTCGTATAATCGTATGTCGTGAATATATATATATATATATATATATATATGCAAATGCATGACATACCCAACCAAATTCTAGAAATGGTGGTGCTTTTCGGTAGTGAACCGGCATCATATTCACCAACCTGTGGCCATCTGTGTCTCGTATGTATAAATATAGGCAATAGGCCCCATACCTCTCGATTATAGCTCGAGAGTAGAATGCATAGCATGTCATGTCATGTCATGGATTTATAACACCTATGAGTTACTGTTGTCATGTTGCCAATCTTGGCCCGTTTGTAGTCTTGTTCTCATAACCCATAATAACTTTCGAATAACATATAACAATCTCAGGGAACTTGATATGTTCTTTCAAATAAGCTTGAAAAGTTAACTCGAATTTTAGAAGGATAACCTAACCTTGTTGATATTCATAATAAGTTTAAGGTGACTTACTTAGTTCCTAACTTGGTTCCTAACTTGGTTCCTAGATAATTTATAAAAGAAATATTTCAAAAACCAAGTGTTCTAATAGTTTACATTTAAATTATATTTGAGAGTTTTGAAGGTTGTGAGATACTTTAAAGTTTTTCTTTAATAATAACCTTAGTTGAGAAAGGGGGTTGGTCACAAGTAGTAATGGTCTCACATGACATTTTAATTCACATCACCAAGGAAGAATACGAATTCATACGTAAGGACATATAATCAAGGAAACTGATAAATGACGTGTAGATGTTGAACACTCTATTTATCCGAATGAGTGAAATATCAAAATAACAGAATCATGAAAATAATTCAGCTGAGATCCCAATGCCTTTCACTGATGGTCTTTCTAGCAAGAGAATAGCAAAATATCACGTTCGGCGTTTTAGGAATATCCAAGGAGTGGTGCTAAAATGAGGGACGTAGCTTCGCCTTAACATACCTTTTCAATAAACACTCGAATGGCTGTAGGTTCTTCACGAAAGTTGTTCCTTACGTCCTAAACTTCGCAAACACTATATATACACAACTGGTACACACCTATAAACAGTTCATAATTGTTCTTAAATTGGCAGATTTTCCAAATAGCCTCAACTTGACGAAATGTCCGTAGAACTTCATAAAAACAATCATAAAAGAGTCCCGAGATGATTACCTTAGTTAACCAAGTGTAAAATTTGAAGAAACACCAATAACTACAAATTTATATCTTCAAAAACTTGGTCCAAACGCAGCTAATAGAAGGGGAAAATGATTACCACGTGTAAAGATCACGTTTCTAGGTACGGGGGCAATCTTTAATGGTAAAACTCATCAAAAACTGACCTTCATCATGCAAGTACTCCATATGAACCTTCTCTTAAGCTTTCTTTCTGGTTTTGAAGTAAAATGAAATGTTTTCATGGCTTAAAACGTTGAGTAAGATGACATACTACATTCTTGACCCGACCCGGATTCTGTCCTGGCAGTCCGTACTAAAACCCTCATAATTTTTTACTCTGATGTCGGTTGGATACGAGGTTTTATGTGTTGCAATCTACGCTCATAGGCATTCGATTTAATGGGTGATAGGCCTTCTAACTCTTTGTATATTGGAAGAAAACATCCAAGACATTTGACCCAAAGTTAAGAAAATATTATTAGAGAAACTTCGATAACTTTTGCCGACTTTAGTTTCACTAATTTTCTTGACTTCCAAACTTAACATACGACCCTTGTGCTATTACAATACCTCATAACACACTATTATTAGCATGTTTTACACTCATAGGCTTATCTACAAGGTTTGGGACAAGTTAAATCTTTCAAACGGGTGAAGTTCTACCCAAGCCATTTCTTTTATCATGAACTTTGTTTGAGGGGTCCCTTTGACCTAAAACTTTAGTTTAGTTCCTTGATATTTCCACCTACTTGCAATCTTAATCTCCAATGTACGATACAAAGTCATATACACCTCATATAACCATGACATACAACGCCACATATATTATGCACGATTAGAGAAAAAGTACGGGATCTTACATTGTTATTCAATTGTTAATATGTATATTTGATTATTGTTAGTTAGGTAGAGAATTAGGGATTTTTGATTTTAGGGTTTTCTTCTAAATTGGGTTTTTTTTTAATATGATTTTGAATTAAGTATTAGAAGATAAAACTAACAAATAATTAGAAGTTAGAAGTTAGATTAGTTGCATTTTCCAACTTTGAAATTCTTGAATTTAGTATGTTTGACGGCTGAAGTTAGAAAAATATTCAATCGTATATGAAAGTTAGATTACTTTAAAGTTATAAAAATATTGGACAGTATATGAAAGTGAAAAGTAGATTAGTTGAATTTTCCAACTTAGAAGTTCTTGAATTTAGTAAGTTTGAAAGTTGAAGTAAGAAAAATTGGGGATTTTATAATATGATTGTAAATTAAGTATTAAAAGTTAGAACTAACAAATAATTAGAAGTTAGAGATTAGTTAAATTTTTCAATTTGTCATTGTATTTGTGCTTATATGTATTATATTGGTGTTGAAAATTGGGTTACTTGAATTCTTGAACTTAGAAATTCTAGAAATTAGATATGAACTTGAATTTTTGTAGGATTTTAGAACTTTAATTAGGTTGTGAACTTAAGAAATCTTGAATTATTGTAGGATTTTTAAACTTTAGGTTGTGAACTTTAGAAATCTTGAATTATTGTAGAATTTTAGAAATCTAGGTTGTGAACTTTAGAAATCTTGAATTATCGTGGGATTTTAGAACTTTAAGTTGTAAACTTTAGAAATCTTGAATTATTGTAGGATTTTAAACTTTAGGTTGTTAACTTTAGAAATCTTGAATTATTGTATTTAGAACTTTATAAGATTTTAAACATTAACAATCTTGAATTATTGTAGGATTTAGAACTTTAGGTTGTGGAATTTAGAAATTTTAAATTATTGCAGGATTTTAGAACTTAAAGTTGTGAACTTTAGAGAACTTGAATTTTTGTTGGATTTTAGAACTTTATAAGATTGTGAACGTTAGAAATCTTGAATTATTGTAGGATTTTAGAACTTTAAATTGTGAACTTTAGAGAACTTGAATTTTTGTAGGATTTTAGAACTTTAAGTTGTGAAACGTTAGAAATCTTAAATTATTGTAGAATTTTAGAACTTTAAGTTATGAATTTTAGAAAACTTGATTTTTTGTAGCATTTTATAACTTTAGGTTGTGAACTTTAGAGAACTTGAATTATTATGGGATTTTAGAACTTTAGGTTGTGAACTTTAGAAATCTTGAATTATTTTAGAATTTTAGCACTTTAGGTTGTGAACTTTAGAAATCTTGAATTATTGTGGGATTTTAGAACTTTAAGTTGTGAACTTTAGAAATCTTGAATTATTGTAGGATTTTAAACTTTATGTTGTGAACTTTAGAAATCTTGATTTATAGAATTTATGAACTAATTATTAGGTTGAACTTTAGAAATCTTGATAAAATATAGTCTTTATGAACTATTTGTAATTTTGAAACGAATTTTGAAAGACTTTATAAGTCTTTAAATCACAATTTTTGGATGTTAATTTAAGTTTGTTGTTTTATATTTTGTGTAGCTTATTTATAATGTTTTGTGTTTGATTGGGGTTGAACTGAATTGAATTGAATTGAATTGCTTTTGCAGGTGGGTAGCATAAACTAAAAAATTACAGAAAAAGCGACGGACAGGGTGGTTTTGTCCATCGCTTTTCTAGATTTTATTTTTTTAAAAACCCAGAAAAGCGACAGACAGGGTCCTTTAGTTCGTCACTTTTTTTAATTTTATTTTTTTTTAAATTCAGAAAAGTGACGGACATGGTCCTTTAGTTCGTCGCTATTCTTGATTTTTCAAATTTTTATTTCCAAAAAAGCGACGGACGGCATCTTATTGTCCGTCACTTTTCAAGATTCTAAAAAAATTAAAAATTAATCAAAGCGACGGACTTCTTCTCTTTTTTAAAATTAAAAAATAAAAAAAGCGACGGATGACGTCGCATTCTTCAAATCTTTATTTTTCTTTTAAAAAAAAAACAAAAGAGACGCAGTCCGTCGCTTTTGGAAATGCGTCGAGCCAAAAAGCGACGAGATTGACTGCGTTGCTTTTCCGTCGCTTTTGGCCAAAAAAGCGACGCAATCCGTCACTTTTTTCCGTCTCTTTTTGACAGTTTTTTAGTAGTGGTAGAGTGTGCAACTATGATTTTAGTTCATGAATGTAAGGCCTTGATCCTGAAGCATATGCTGCAACAAGTTTGTCCCAAGCTGCACGAGCAGTCGCCACTCCAACCAATTGAGGCATGATACTTTCTGAAACAGAAGTAACAATCCAACTTAGAACAAGTTGGTCTTCACGTAGCTAGACTATATACACCAGATTGGGTTTGGTATTGGTATAGTCCAAAATTATGGTGGCGTCTGTGTAGTACCATCAATATGATTATTCAAGCCACATGCATATATCATAGGCATAAATTGTGTCTTCCACAATAAAAAATTTGAAGATGTGAGTTTTACAGGTAATTGATGTGCGAGGTTTGGAGATAGTAAAACAATAGGCATCATGGAAGGGCTGCTAGCTTCACCCATGAAATATTATTGGTAGATCTCGATTTTATTTGTGTGAAGAAAAAGAATTAGGTTGATTTAATCTCTTATGACTCTTGATACCATGTTAAAGATGCTTCTCAATCTTTTTCAATTCATAACGTTTATACATCAATATATACATGAGTATATTTTATATGACTCCAAAGTAGTAATTGTTAAGGATTTCTAATCTAAAACCAATTACACTACTTCTTTAAATACAACTAGACTTTCACTCAAACTCCTACGTGACATTATCCTTACAATAATTACACCAATTTCAGTTATTAGATGGCTTTCCAAACAACCCTTCAAGTAGTTTGATTAAAGACTAAAGTAACCATCCGTAAGTCCACTCATAAATTTGAATAAAAATAGTTAGAATAACATTACAATTAAATCATGTCACTGACCATGTTTTCCCCTCAATTTATTAAAATAAATCTTTTAATCTTGTAACGACACCAGCCAAAATTCTACGTGGCAAATGGGCAGATTAGGTTGGATTTGGTCGAATTCAAAAAAAAATTAAATTAATAAATGAGTTGAGTTCAAATGAATTGGACTAAAATGGGGATCTTAATCCAAACCACCCAGATTTTATTAAGTTTTAATTACTTTACTTGTAATTTTATAATATTTTAATACCTTCTAAAAGTAAATATTATTTTTATTACTATATACATATCAAATAAATAGAATATCTTATTAAAGATATTTTGACAATATTTGTCATGCATCAATTTGGGCTAAATATCAACCTATACACGTTATATATACTTCATGTATATATAACTACACTAGAAATTACAAAGTATAACAATAATTCACTTTTTCTAGCATCTCTCTCTTATCTCTCCCAATATTGCTTGTCTTTATCCTCTCACCTCCCTTCTCCCCCCCCCCC
>NC_064287.1:9442884-9446423 GCF_019186545.1 Solanum stenotomum
TTTTGTCTGTCTGTATCTGTGTATTTACTCTCCCTCCCCCTCCCCCCTCTCCCTCTCTTGATGTCTCTCTTTTTAGCATTTTTTTTATTTTAGTTTGATTTGTATGTTTGTATCAATTGTAATTTGCTCCCTTATAGCTTTTTTTCCCCTTATATTTTGTTTTGTTGATTTGTATCAATTGTTTATCCTATCTTTTCTCTATGTTCCTCTCTCTATCTTGTTGACTCTCTTCTTTTTAGCCTTTTTTTTGTTGTATCTTACTTTATGTGTTGTATCAATTATATATTTGTTCCTTCTCTTTCTTCCTCTTTAGCCTTTTTCTTGTACTTTTATTTTGTGTGTTTGTGTCAATTGTATTATTTTTTTTCTCTCTCCCTGGCCTCTCTTTCCCTCACCCTCAAGCTCTTCCCCTATTTCTTTGTTATAGTATTTTTCGTTATGTACTTGTATCAGTCGTATATTTTTATCCTTTTTAGTCTTTTTATTCACATTTATGCGTTTGATAAATGTGCCCTTTTCGATTTGTTTTTCTAAAAAATCTAAGTAGGCAACTTTGTATCTATGTATCTATGGTAGATGAGTGGACATCTTTGGGAAGGTACATTTGTGTATCTATGTATTTGTATATTTATAGCAAATGTGTGGGCAATTATGAAAATATACATATGTGTATCAAAGTATTTGTGTATCTATATATGTGTATCTATTTATATGTGTATACAGGTGATATAAGAGAGAATGAATATAAGCGATACAAGAGTTTTGAATACAAATAATACAAGAGTGAATGAATGCAAATGGCACAAGAGCGAATGAATACAAATGATACAAGAACGAATGATAAGAGATAGAGAGAGATGTGAAAATATAAAATACAAGATAAATATAAATATTAATACAATAAATACAATTGTTTGATACCCAAAAATTTAGAAATATAGAGAGAAAAGTGAAGAGAGAGGGGGATGCAACTTAAATGCACGTATAAATGTAATAAATAGTCGCCTAATAACTCAAAATTATGAAAATACACACACACACATAAGTGATAGAGGATATAATCTAAAAACAAAAATCTTTACAACATATATAGTCTCATGACACCTAAAAAAAATATAGAAATACAGAAAGAGAGGTAGAAATACAAAATATAAAGTAGGGGTGAGAGAGGGAGAAAAAAAATAAGATACTACCTAAATGCACATATGCATACAGTCGATAAACTCATCTGTTACCTCAAAAAATATAAATATAAAGAGATTACGATGGAAATACAAATTCAAAGAGAGGTAAGAATACAAAATACAAAATACAAAAAGGGAGAGAAAGAGAGGGTGTTGGGGGGGGGGGGGGGATAGAGAAAGAGAGAGAGAGAGATGACAGAGAAAAGTGAGAGAGAATACAACCTAAATAAACATATTAAAATAACAAATAAATTCACCTAATACCTCAAAAAATATATAAATGTTAAGAGAAGGATGAAAATACAAATACGAAAGTGAAAACATAAAATACAAGGAGAGAGATAAGGAGAGAGCACGGAGAAAGGGACAGAAAGAAATAGAGAGAGGAAAAATGTGAGCGAGAGAAAGAGAAGGGGAGAGAGATGAAGAGAAAGAGAGAAAGTGCCGGGAGGGAGGCAAAAGAGATTTTTTCGGCATAACATCTCAGACTATAGCTATAAATTGTAAAATACAACTATAGATATAACTCTCCAATTATGTCCGAATGATATTTATAAAATTTTCTCAAATGAGTTGGATTGAACTAATAAATAAACGGGTCAATAGTCAACAGTCAACAGTCAACATAAAATTGAGCAAATTAATCAAATTATGATTTCAGGGGCTAATTTTTTCACCTATAACCGAAACAATGCTAATTATAGGTGATTTTGAAATTCAATACAATATTTTTAACAAATATTTCTTAGTAACATTAGTTAAGAAGTTTTGAAAGACTTCTTTAAAAATTATTTAAATTATTTATTAGAAAAGGTAAACTTATTTTTTTTTAAAAAAAATCACATATTTTGAGTCATATTTGAAATTCTAAAGATAGTATCAAATTTATTTATTAAAATATCTCAACATATTAGAAATGGTTCAAAAATGTCTTCTTCCCACTTATTGGATAAAAATAACCTTAACGTAATAGAAATGATTCAAATTTACCCCTCCTTCTACCCATTTGATCAAATACCGTGAACATATTAGAAATGACTCAAAAATATTTCTTAATTCTAATTATATATGTCACATTTTTTTCTTTTAATATGTTTCTTAAAAAGGAGTGTAAATGCAGTATCACATAATATAAAGTTATAGATAAATCTCAATAGTTTTAAAAGAGTAAAAGTTTTAAGTAATAGAAAAGATGATATATAACTAAGATGCTAATAGAAGTGAATTTGATTACAGAGCTACAGACTTAACTTATTCAAATTTGAAGGTTAAAAAGAATTTTAAAAAATAATTTGATACTGTAAAAATATTATACTTATAAATTTTAATAAGATATTTTAAGACTGTGTGAAGTTCGGCCATATTAATTAGTATTTAATAAATATAATTTTAGGTAGAAGAAGGTCAAATTTGAATAATTTCTAATAGATTAAAGGTATTGTTGACTCGATAGGTTGGGGGGGGGGGGGAATTTGAACCATTTCTAATGGGTAAAGACATTTTTTACCCAGTAGATAGAAGGATGGGCAAAAGTGATCCAATAGATGGAAGAGAGATATTTTAAAATCATTTCTCATACGTACGTTGAGTGCAGTTTCGACCTTTTTCTATTTACTTAATCATTCTTAATGAACATTATTTCTAACTGGTATGTTAATAGGTACGGTAGGAGAACCACGACTCTTCATAAATTCTTAGTTGGTGTTTGATCATGCAATTTCATCTCATGATATGAAATTATGAGATGAAATCAGCGTTTGGACATGCGATCTCACGCTGATTTCATATCATAAGATCAAATCTCAAATTCTTCCAAAATCAAGATTTGGGAATTCCAAATCATGATATGAGATTTTTCAAATACAAAAATTGCCCACAAGTTTATAATTTGTAAAAATAACCCACATTTAATTTAAATACATTTACTAGTCATTTGTTTCATATGTAAATAAAATTTATAATTCATATCTTTACTTTTTAAACCGTTTATATCTCGTATAACGATTATTCTCTCCAATATAATAAGAATAAGAATAAGAACAAGAACAAGAACAACAAGAACAACAACAAGAATAAGAACAACAACAAGAACAAGAACAACAACAAGAACAACAAGAACAACAAGAACAACAACAACAACAACAACAATAAACACAAGAACAACAATAACAACAAGAACAACAACAACCACAACAACAACCACAACCACAACAACAACAACAACAACCACAACAACCACAACAACAACAACAGCAACAACAACAACAATAATAATAATAACAATAATAATAACAATAACAACAACAACAATAATAATAATAATAATAATAATAACAAGAACAACAAAAACAACAA
>NC_064287.1:9446601-9489274 GCF_019186545.1 Solanum stenotomum
ACAACAACAACAACAACAACAACAACAACCACAACAACAACAACAACAACCACAACAACCACAACAACAACCACAACCACAACCACAACAACAACAACAACAACAATAATAACAATAACAACAACAACAACAACAACAATAATAATAATAATAATAAAAATAATAATATTAGTAATAATAATACTAATATTAGTAATAATAATAATAATAATAATAATAATATTAGTAATAATAATAATAATAATAATAGAGAAGGGAAATTGATAATTTATTACAAAAGGGTTTGATAAAACCTTCTAAATCACCTTGGTCTTGTATTGCATTTTATGTCAATAATGCAGCCGAAAAGGAACGTGGTGTTCCCAGATTAGTTATAAATTATAAACCTTTAAACAAGTTTTTAAAATGGATTAGGTATCCTATTCCAAATAAAAAGAATTTACTGTCTAGATTATATGACGCCAATATATTTTCTAAATTTGATTTAAAATCAGGATATTGGCAAATCCAAATATTTAAAGAGCATTCTTATAGAACTACATTTAATATCCCGTTTGGATAATCCGAATGGAATGTTATGCCATTTGGTTTAAAAAATGTTCCTTCTGAATTTTAGAAAATTATGAATGATAATTTTTAACTCATATTTGGACTTCATCATCGTTTACATTGATGATATTTTGATTTATTCAAACACTCTTGAAATGCATATTAAACATTTAGACATTTTCAAGAAAATAGTTATACAAAATGGTTTGGTGATTTCTAAACCAAAAATGAGTTTATTTCAAATTAAAGTTCGTTTTTTAGGACATCTTATTTGTTAAGGGAAGGTTACCCCTATTCAGTGATCAATTGATTTATTTGAAACTTTTGCTGATGAGCTAGAATAGGCTTTTGATTTTAAAGAGCATATTGCATTGGAAGTTAATAAACTTCGTGGTTTTCCTAAAAAGAATAGTGGTGATACTAAATTTGCTTATAAGCCTAGTATGCAAACATATTACTATTCTCGATCGACTCCTCAAGATGTATTGATAGAGGAACGCGGCTGGAATCAGACCAATACTTCTTATAGTGGTTCTGAAATTTATGAATGGAATCTTGATGGCCTGACTGATAGACAATTAACTATCTTTGTTCATCGTATGTTGATGTATGCTACTAGCTGTAAAAATACCAAAAATACAGATAGAAATATTTGCAAAATGATTATTGCAGGTTTCACTGGACAACTTCGAGGTTGGTGAGACAATTATATGAGCTTCGAGGCAAAAGCGGCTGTAGTAAATGCTACTGCAGATAACGAAGGTGTTGATAACTAAGGCATGACTTTAGTAAAAAATAAAGAAGATGTTGTCTATACCCTAGTATTGACTATACTAGAGCATTTTAATGGTAGATTCACCAACCAGTATGAAACTGTTCACAGTTTGTTGAATGGTCTACGATGTAGACATTTGGGAGAATTTCGATGGTATAAGGATACTTATATGAGTCGAGTGATGGAGCTACCAGAAAATGATACAGAACATTGGAAAGCCAAGTTTATAGACAACTTTCCCTCTTTATTTGGTGAAAGAGTTAAAAAAACTCTAAGGAATCCGCAAGGAGCTATTCCTTACAACACTTTTACTTATGGTAAGTTGATAGGAGATTGCACTCAAGAAGGAATAAACCTGTGCAACAAATTAAATCTCTCTAGGCAGCTTAAGATTGATAAGCTTAGAGAAAGATCTCAATTAGGAGATTTCTGCACTCAATTTGATTTACCAGATTTAGGTAAAGTTAAGCAAACCAAACATAGAGATTCTAGCGATTCCACTCCTGATAAATATTATAGGAGAAAAAGGTCTAGACCAAGATCTAGGGAAGAACGGAAAGAGCGAAAAACTCGTCGTAAATCTGATAGATTTACAAAAAATAGGTCTAGGCGAGAACTTGCTAAGATCAAGTGCTACAAGCGTGATAAATTTGGACATATAACACCCAATTGTAAGCTTGAAAAGATGAAGTCTTTGGAACTGGATGTAGAGGTTCATGATAAGATCTATAGTTTCTTATATACCTCTGGTTCTGAGTCCGATTATGATTCTGATTCCGGCTCAGAAGAAGACATAGTTTTGCCTGAGTCTTATGATAATAAGCAGTCTGTTACTATGAATGCTTGCAGGTGCCACAGTGATATTTGCTCGTGTGAAAATGATGAATTTTATAAATTGCAATCTCAATTTGAAGATTTGAACATTCATATTATTACATCTGATAATGTGATTGAACTTCTAAAAGAAGTTACTGATAATGATTTGCGTGATAAAATTATTCAATTTGTTGTTAATAACAGTGCCAGTTCTTCAAAACCTATTGTAAAATCGAAAAAGAATTTTGAATTTGAGTATTCTGCACCATATTCTTTGTCTGAAGTTAATACTAGACTTGCTAGACAACCTGTTGTTATACATGATTTTTTTTTGATGATTTAAAAGGAGAAATTAAAAATTTGAAAAATGAGATTAAATCTCTTAAACAAAATCAAATGATTTGTGATCATCACATTACTCAGATTGAGGCAGTTAATAGCAAAGGTAAGAATGTTGTTGAAATTAATAATCTTGAGAATAACACTCTTACAAAATCAGTTAAACTTGATCCTAAACAAGATATGTTTTTAGGAATGATACAAATTGTTACTGCTCATAAATGGTATGTTAAATGTACCATACTAATCGATAATACTTTCTCCATAACTGATATTGTTATGATTGACAACGGAGCTGATGTGAGTTGTATTCAGGAAGGTCTTGTACCTACCAAGTATTTTGAAAAAAACTTCTTATATGGTCAAATATGCTTCTAGACATGCTTTAGATATAAAGTATAAATTGCCTAATACGCGTATTTGCCAAAATAAAGTTTGCATTCCGTATTTCTTTTTCTTGGTTAAAAATCTGTTATACCCTCCAATTATACTTGGAACTCTGTTTATAAATGCTATTTATCCGTTTACCAGTATAACTGCTAAAGGTTTTTCTGCTACTTATAAAGACAGAGATATTAGTTATACTTTTATCACTGATCCGATTTTCCGTGATATTAATACTTTGATTAATATGAAACAAAAGCATATTGATTCATTACAACGTGAAATGTTTAGCAGGAATATATTTGATACTTTAAAATCTATCAAAGTACAGGAAAAAATTAGATTGATTTCCGAACAAATTGTCATTGATATTTGTGTTGATCATCCTAGTGCTTTTTGAAATCGAAAAAAATATATTGTCACTCTTCCATATGAAGATAATTTCTCTGAGGATGATATTCCTACGAAGTCTCTTCCCTGTCAGATGAATGCTGAATTAGTTGAACACTGCAAAAGGGAAATTGATAATTTATTACAAAGATAACAGATAGGACGCAATTGCAAAGATTCTTGTAGAAGGGGGAAATATAATTCAAGCTTTCTAAGAATCTTTGCAATTTCGTCCTATCTGTTATCTAAAGTACCTTGAAGAACACACTTTATTTCACAACTCCGGTAGTATCCAGCAAGCTTACAATATAAGAGAGATAGTTCTTTACAAGAGAAGAAGAAGAGAGAGAGTGTGTTTTCAAGCCCGCCCTTCAACTAAGTAAAACAAACCTATTTATAGAAAAAGAAAAGCATCTAGGTACAGGGATACTGGACCCCTATTTGGGTCTTATAAACAATATATCTATTGTTGCTCAACAATGTTTCTAGTGTTGATAGTGCCTTTTTACTGTTCGAGTTAAGTTTTACAACACGTCTTTTCCTTTTAAGTTGATTAGGAAATATTCCATTGCGTCTCCTCCACATGGTTGAGTATCTTCTTGAGCATCCTCACTCGTTTCACTTCTCATAGAATTAAGTGTCGTCTGACTTTGCATAGTGAGTGATATTGAGAAGAATATTTCTCCTAACCTCTTCTAGGTATTCTTTTATCATATCTTCTGTGTTTCCATCTTGAATGGAAATTCTTCTAGCAATATGCTTAACAGAGTTGTCCGCGACAAGCACCTTGTGAGAATCAGTACCATAATCTTGGATTTTTTGAGTGATAAGGTCTAGCAATTCTTGACCATATAATACCTTTTACTTGTGATCTTTTTTCATCAATTTGTCCCAAAAATTGTTATAATAGATGCGGTATAAACACATAATCTGTTCTTCGGTATAACCGACTTCTGGGGTCCATTTATGGATCCAAGGGATATAGAATTCTATGAAAAAAATAGATCTGTTCAATTTGTTCCATATAACAAATATGATCAGTGTAATATAATTTATTTAAATCCGGCGAAATCTTAACCCATTCTTTATATAATTTTAAGAAAGGATCCCGTAGAATCTTTATAGTCGGACCGTGGTATGACCACCATTTCAAGAACCAATTAGGGATTGGTTCATCAAATATCTTTGAACAAACCTTCACAAACCAAGTATGTTTATGCCTCTCATTATTATAGTAGAGGACTCTACTGAAAGCGTTAATATAATCCCAATAATTATAATTAATGGGTACCTTGTTTAGACTGATCTGTCTTTCTTTCATTGAGGAAATACACCAATCTTCTATCGAAATAATTTGGTTTATGCTCATTTTAGAGAAGTTATAAACATTCTCGCTAGTATTGTATCCTGAAAAGTGCTGAAAACCAACACTACCAGTGCTTATCAAAATGGTCTCATAATATGAGCGGGTTTTATATGATTCACCCTGGAAATATAATCCGTTAATTAGATAACGCTGAAATATCTTCCAGGGTTCGTCTTTCCTCTGAATTTCAGAGTTTTCCAAAAGAAATATTATTTCTTTTTTAACTACATTTTCATACAATTTGATATCATCAACATCGTCTTTGGCAATAGAGGCAAATATAACGGGCTCTGCATATAACGGGCTACCTTTTGGAATATCTTCCAAATGTACAGACAATGATGTCGCCTTTTTCGCTCCTTTTGAGTGCAAGTTTATCAAACTCATGCCTCCGCGCTATAATATCGGGGAGTTTGAAAAGGATCCGTATGAAGACCCTGAAGAGGAACCTGGGGAAGATCTGCCCCTTTCTCGAGAGTTATTCCCTCTGTCGCGACCCTTGGTTACCCAAGGAGGGTCCATCCTACAAACAAAGCATTTTGTTTTAATCATCTATAAGATCATCAAAATAATCCTGATAATAATAATTTTGATCATCAAAATCGATGACTTCTTCACAATTATAAATGGTGAAAATATCCATCACCATACTATCAATGATTTTCCATTGGATAATATCCTGTACGTCTTGGTTTAGCGGAACCACCTTTAAGATAGTTACCAATGTTTTATCGGTAAAGAAGGGATTGAGAAAGCTCATTCTTAAGAAGTTGATATTCTCTAGATAACAAATCTGGAAGAGAATTTTCACTCCCTTTTTTATAATGAATTTCGAAATCAAACGGGGCTAACTATGTCTGCCACCTGGCGAATAACAGTTTAGAAGCATCATGCTTAAAATCTTTATCAAACATATATTTGACAGATTGAGCATCCGGTTTTATAAGAAACTTTTGATTATATAAATCATTCTGAAATCAGAACACATTTAACGATGGTTAGCATTTCATGGGGAACCGTAGAATATTTTTTCTGAGCATCGCTCCAATTTCCTGAATGAAATCGAATCAGATATTCAGTTTTATCATGAGGATTAATTTGTTTCAAAATTCCTCCATAACCAGTATTGGACACATTCGTCTCGACTATTTTCTGCCAAGCAGTGTTAGCAAGAGTTAAACATGGCAAAGATTGAACACGAAGTTTGATATTCTTTACCAAAGTAGTGAGACTATTAGTCCAGGGTGACTTATTATCCTTTCTTAGCCTATCATATTTAGATAAAGTCTAAATATTTCATGGTAGATATAAAAGTGAAGTTAGTTATCTGACATAGATATAATTCTTTAGCCGGACATAGTTACGGTAATAATAATAACATTAATACTAACAATAATAATAATAACAATAATAATAATAATAACAGTAATAATAACAATAATAATAACAATAATAATAATGGACCCCGGAAGTAGGTTTTACTGAAGAACAAATTCCATGCTTATATCAAATTTATTATAATAATTTCTGGGATAAATTAATGAAGAAGGATCCCATGACTAAATCATTATATGGCCAAGAATTATTGGACTACATCATTATATGGAAATAAAGAAGAAATGATAAAGGAGTATTTGGATGAAATTAGGAGGAATCTAATCCTCAATATCACTCACAATGAAAAATCAGACACTTCAATGAGAAGTGAAACAAGTGATGATATCGCAGATGATGCTCAAGAGGCCCAGCCTTGTGAATCGAAAAAACCCGTGACAGAAGATATGTTGTCTAAAGTAGAAGGTTTACTTAGGGAGTTGAAAAAAAAAGACAAGAAGACCACTATTGATTAACAGTAGATACACTGTTAAACCACAGTAGAAAAACTGTTATTGTACATTTGGGACCCATTGATAAGGGACCCATGGTCACTGTAGATCACTGTAGATAGAGCCCTTTTTCTTCTATAAATAAGGTCTTTTGTAACTTGAAGGAGGGGCGTCGAAAAACACTCTCTCTTCAAAAGTTTTTTTTTTAAGTTGTTTGTTTCTCTTAGTTTGTAAAGCTCTCGGTTTGTTGGAGGTTCGCCGAAAGTAAATAAAGTTGTTGATACAAGGTAATCTATAATAGATTCGATACGACAAGCAAATTAATTCAGATCCAGGTGCATAATTATAACCATGCGTTTTAACACTCAAGGTTAAAACATCTAATATATTAGAATCAGTTAAAGATAACTGCAAATTGGGCTGATCATTAAAATAAACTGGACCATAAGCCACCGTAGATTCTATCGAACCCATCAAGGATTGATGAAAATTTAAATTCCTCGCATCTCGTAGAGCAACTAAGAAAGTCTCTGGTAACTCTTTAAGACTTAAAGGTTTAAAAGCAATTTGAAACATGCCAATATGCAAAAATTTATACTGAGATTTATATAATTCAATATCACGCTTATTTAATAAACGAATAGTTTGTTCGGACAAGTTTAGCACCAAGGATTGTTCAGTTGTTTTAATCAACTGTTTATTAGAAATCTTATCAAACCAACCATAACCATAAATGGTTTTCATATTAACTTTCGGAATAGTCCATTTGTTTAACAAATCAAGGTTTTGAGGTATACCTACCTCTTCTAGTCGAGTGCTTTTAATATCTTCTTGATCCATAAAAAAGAGAATATATCTATGTCGAAATTCTTCACATCAATTATATATATACCATGAAAGTTCCTAGGCTCTGATATCAACGATACAGGATCACTGACCTGGCGGTGGTCCGCCCAATCATAGATCAAGCAAGTCACAATGATACAGGATCACTCACCTGGCGGTGGTCCGCCCAGTCATAGATCAAGCAAGTCAATATCCTTAGAGGTAGTCCAACTACATAAGAATCGAAATACATAAGAATTTTAACATAGTTTCTCAGACTGCATGATTTTATTATTTTACCCAAGCAAAGGGCCTGTCAAGAAGCTAATACATACTTTTATTAAATCCATGTGTCTGATTGTTCTAACCGGGTATGAGGCACCCTACTTATCAAACTCAATTTCGGGCTAAAAACCACGGCTCATCAGACGGAGTCATAAAGACAAAGTCAATAAAAGTAGTACTAGATCTGACTGTACCTCAATCTCTGAATCAAGTCGAGAAGTCATACTAAAATTATTCTATATTTAAATAAAGCTTAGATCCGTTCATGGTCTATATAAAAGAGAAGTTAGTTATCCGGTATAGATATAAATTTTTTAGCTGCACATAGTCACAGCTTCCAGATCGGAGATATAAAAAGATTTATAAATAAAAGTAGAGAATTAAATTACCTTGTATCAACAACTTTATTAACAACAACAATAATAATAATAATAATAACAATAATAATAACAACAATAATAACAATAATAATAACAATAATAATAACAATAATAGGAACAATAATAATAAAATTAATAATAATAACAATAATAATAATAATAAGAAGAACAATAATAATAATAATGATAAGAATAACAATAATAATAATAATAATAACAATAATAATAATAATAATAATAATAATAATATTAATAATAACAACAACAACAACAATAATAATAATAATAATAATAATAATAATAATAATAAGTATCTCAGAAGACGGGCGGTAGTCCGCACGGTCATCTTCAATCTAGCTTGTTAACATTCGAATTCGAGGAATAAATTCGAATCGAAATACATACAAATTTTTATATAGTTTAATGATTGTATGGAAGGATCTGATCCTTTTACCCAAGCAAAGGGTCTGTTGAGATTCAAATACGTATTGTTAGTGAGCCCATGTGTCTAGCAGTTCTAACCGGGTATAAGGCCCCCTTTTACTCCTTATCGGGCTGAGACTACGGCTGGCTAGACAGAGTCACCAAGACAAAGCCACTAACTTGTTGTATTGAATCTAACTGCACCACCATCTCGGAACCAAGTCAAGAAACCATATATAAATTTATGCATATTTAGATAAAGTCTAGATCTTTCATGATAAATATAAAAGTGAAGTTAGTTATCCGACATAGATATAATTCTTTAGCCGAACATAGTCACGACTTAGATCAGAGAAAGTAATATAGTAAAGAAAAGGAAGGAGAGGAAGACAAATAGTACCATAAAACTTCATTCCACAACTCCGGTAGTTCTCCGGCAAGCTCACAATTTACAATACAAAAGAAAAGAATAAGAGAGAGAGAGTACAAAGGAGAGAGTGGTTGCTGAAAACCTGCCTTTTACAAAATAAAACCAACTTATTTATAGAAACTAAAAAGCATCTAGGAATAGTAGTAGGGGATCCCTATGTGGGTCCTAGAAGTAGTATATCTACTGTTGCAACAGTGTTTCTATTGTTGATAATGTTTATCTGCTAACTCTTATTTTTTAAGCTTTGAAAGGAAATCTTTTGCTTTCTTCAGTGTGTCTTCTGAAACTGGCACTTCTGATTCATATGGTTGAGCTTCGTGAGTATCATCACTTGTTTCACTGCGCATAGATGAGTCTTATTTTGCGTAGTGTGTTCTATTAAGAAGAAGATTTTTCTTGACTTCTTCCAAATAACTTTTAATCGTTTCATTTTGATCATCTTCTTCTTGGTTAGAAAATTTTCTAGCCATATGTCTAACTGAAGTGTCAGCAATTATCCCTTTACGAGGAATTGATTTATAATTCTGAATTGTCTTGGAAATTAGATCTATCAGTTCTTGTCCGTATAAGGACTTGGTTTGAGGGTCCCTTTTCATTAATTTATCCCAAAAATTGTTGAAATAGGTTCGATATAAACATGTGATTTATTCTTCAGTGAAATCCACATCTGGAGCCCATTTGTAAATCCAGGGAACAGAAAATTCTACAAAGAAATATATCTGTTTGATTTGTTGCATATAACAAATGTGTTCTTGGTGATATAGATTGTTAAGGTCTGGTGAAACCTTAACCCATTCTTTGTATAACTTGAGAAACGGTTCGGCCAATATTTTTATCGTTGGCCCGTGGTATGACCACCAATTTAGAAACCAGTTTGGAATAGAGTTAGCAAATATCTTTGCTCATACTTTAATGAACGAAGTATGTTTGTGTCTCTCGTTATTATAATAGAGAACTTTATTAAAAGCCTGAATATAGTCCCATTATGTAAATTTTATAGAGACTTTGTTAAGGCTAAACTGTCTTTCTGTCATTGAGGAAATACCCAATCTTCAATAGAAATGATTTGTTTTATAATCATTTTGGAGAAGTTATAAACGTTCTCACTGGTATTATATCCTGAAAAGTGCTGAAATTCAACACATGTACTTATCAACAGATTTTCATAATATGATCGAGTTTTGTATGATTCACCCGGAAATTAAAGTCCATTGAGTAAATACCGTTTGAATATCTTCCATGGTTCTTCTTTTCTTTGGATATATTTCTTTATAGATTTTTTTGTTCCCTGGATTCACAAATGGGCTCCCGAAGTGGATTTCACTGAAGAACAAATCCCATGTTTATATCGAACTTATTTCAACAATTTTTGGGATAAATTAATAAAAAGGGACCCTCAAACCAAGTCCTTATACGGACAAGAACTGATAGATCTAATTTCCAAGACAATTCAGGATTATAAATCAATTCCTCATAAAGGGATAATTGCTGACACTTCAGTTAGACATATGGCTAGAAAATTTTCTAACCAAGAAGAAGATGATCAAAATAAAATGATTGAGAGTTATTTGGAAGAAGTCAAGAAAAATCTTCTTCTTAATATAACACACTATGCAAAATAAGACTCATCTATGCGCAGTGAAACAAGTGATGATACTCACGAGGCTCAGCCATATGAATCAGAAGGGCCGATTTCAGAAGACACACTGAAGAAAGCAGAAGATTTCCTTTCAAAGCTTAAAAAATAAGAGTTAGCGGATAAGCATTATCAACAGTAGAAACATTGTTGCAACAGTAGATATACTGTTTCTAGGACCTACATAGGGAACCCCATACTACTATTCCTAGATGCTTTTTAGTTTCTATAAATAAATTGGTTTTATTTTGCAAAAGGCAGGTTTTCAGAAACCACTCTCTCTCCTTTGTACTCTCTTTCTCTTATTCTCTTCTTTTGTATTGTAAATTGTGAGCTTGCCGGAGAACTACCGGAGTTGTGGAATAAAGTTTTAAGGTACTATTTGTCTTCCTCTCCTTCCTTTTCTTTACTATATTACTTTCTCCGATCTAAGTCGTGACTATATCCGGCTAAAGAATTATATCTATGTCGGATAACTAACTTCACTTTTATATCTATCATGAAAGATCTCGACTTTATTTAAATATGCATAAATTTATATATGGTTTCTTGACTTGGTTCCGAGATGGTGGTACAATCAGATTCAATACAACAAGTTAGTGGCTTTGTCTTAGTGACTCTGTCTAGCCAGCCGTGGTCTCAACCCGATAAGGAGTAAAAGGGCGCCTTATACCCGGTTAGAACTACTAGATACATGGTCTCACTAACAATACGTATTTGAATCTCGATAGACCCTTTGCTTGGGTAAAAGGATCAGATCCTTCCATACATTCATTAAACTATATAAAAATTTATATGTATTTGATTCGAATTTATTCCTTAATAATAATAATAACAATAATAATAATAATAATAATAATAATAATAATATAATAATAATAATAATATAATAATAATAATAATAATAATAATAATAATAATACAACACTGTGACATTAATTGCAAAAATAATTGTGTTAGTTACTAACAACTTGAACACTACATGAGCTTATGTTCAATTTTTTTTTATTGAATCAAGATTTGATCAATAAATGTTGTATTTTTTAGAATAACTTTGTGATAATATATAATGCGATTTTATATAAAAGAAAACACTTATGTGGTAAGATTGTATAAACAATTGGGACAATTTTGGTAGTGTTACAACTTATGGAGTTTTTATGTTTATGAGAAAACGTACAACATAAAAAGTTCAAATCGTATGTCCAAACAAAACTTCAACTTCATCTCATAGTTTTATATCATGATTTCACATCACACGGTCAAACGGGCCCTAGAGCCTGTTTGATCAAGTGGTGACAATATTTCTCTCTCTTTGATTTTGCTCTTCCCATCATTATTAAAATAATAATAATAGAGAATATATTTCAATTTATCTTTATTTATTAGATATTTTTTGAAAATTGATATATTATTCTCGAATCTTAAGAGATGTTTTTACTAGTATTACCCTAACTTTAGATCATGTTCAAGTTGAATTTGGAGCATTCCAAAAATTTGAAGATTCAACTACAAAAAGAACAAGTTACTTCTTTAATATTAAAGGTAATTAAAAATAACTTTCAATTTTTATTTTTGAATTTTTAAAATGATTATTATTTTAGATTTAAAAGGAGAAACATGTTGTGACATCATTCGAAGTAAGTGTACATTACACCTTAGGTGAATGTCACATCGTAATGAGAGATAAAAGTTAACGCCTTTATACGAATGAGTTCAAAATCAACTCTTTTAAATCAAACCTTAAGGAATGAATTTGTGTTGGTCGTGATACAAAGCAGACAATACCTTAATAGTTGAGTTAGGACCATTATATTTGTTGACAAGTATTACAAATCAGATACGATATAAACTGTTATTGTAAGATACCACATATACGACAAATTACTATTGAAAATTAAAAATGAAGAAAAATGAGCAAAAACAATATTCAAGCCCACCGCAACATATTAATCTACACCGATTCAGCAGTAATATTGTTAACTTATCCTCTCCAGGATACAACAATCCATCAATGTCGTACAACTCAAGCAACTCCGAATTAGTTGAAGCATTCAAAGCTCCACAAAAAAACACTTTCCTCCAACATATAACTACTCTCTTTTGTATAGTGAATTAGTTGAAAACTTAGAATATTTTTCTATCTCAACTCTCTCTTTTACTACACTAACCTCAATATAAACACAATATAGTACTTCTCATCTTTTTGACTCTATGTTTTCTTGTATATTTCTTATTGTCAACACAAAGTAAGACCATCACTATTTATAGTTGAGAAAATCTTTCTTGCAATGAATAGGAAGATAATGAGGTAGTTAATAGGATAAGTGAATGACCTAAAAGTTACAAGAATACTTAGGTAGAATAATGGGAAAACGGTAAAATATATCCCTCAACTTTGGTTTATTAGTTGACTATACTCTTATCATTAAAATGAAGTTATTCTTACCACTATTGTTACTAATTTCATCATTTGTGCCCTATGTTGATGAAAATCCCCAAATCGACTCAAATTAACCGAATATATAAAAACAACCCATTTTCCATTTTAAACTCAATGCCCCGATCCCTCTAATGTATAACCCATTCTCTCAAATTTTTCATATAACCCATTCCTCTTTACCCATTAACTTCTCCTCTGATTGTTCTTCATTTCCCCTACCCATTACCCTTCCCTTTGATTGTTCTTCCACCGTCCCCTCTATTTCCTTCGCCTCTGATAGTTCTTCTAATGTCACAAATAGTTATTCGTCTCAAAGAAAATAAGCTTGTGGTTTAGTGGTCAAAACATTTGATTTTGAGTACTATATCTAATATGGAGAGAAAATTTGTCAGATTTCCTCTGTTAAGCCCCAAGGCTACCCCCTAGACGCAACACGATGCTTAGTCTCACAAGTGACCCCAAGCTAATTCATGGTATGACATATATGTACAAGTTCAATTAAAACAAGCACTATGCGGAAGCTAAGATAGTTTAATATCTGAAATAGAGAAAATTAAAGCCCAAAATATCTGAATATATATAAATTATGTGAAGAGTATAGTAATGACTGAAAACAAAACTAGCAACTCAAGTTGAATCTAATATATGTCGAAAAGCCTTTTACTAAACTAGATTGCTGCGACATGCCCCCAACTAACTCTAACAGATCTGAAACTGAAAAGTAAAGCATGTCTATCATCCTCGAACTATGAGAACTCACCCCTGAAGCTGCTAAATACAGACTGGAAGTCGAGCTAAGTGCGGTCTGAATGCTGAGCGCCTAAACCTACATCATACAATGATGTGCACAAAAGTATGTGTTAGTACTTTGAATGTACTGAGCATGTGAGATATGTGCTAAGCTGAACAATATAGAAACTAAATATGAAAATCGATCTACTAAAGCATAACTGAAAGATGAGCTGGATGCAATGACTAATCATAAAAATATAACATGTTGAACTGAATTTTGAAATAAATACAAAATACATGGTTAATGCAACATGAATCTGACTGTGGGAGATATTAATAACCGACATACCCCAAGTTAAGCTTACTATGGGGCAAACCTGTAACCCTGGATGGAAGGGTGTTCATACCTTGCCAAGGTACGAGCAAGTTTGACGTGGATCCACTAAGTGAGGTCCACAAGGGACAAAGGTGTCAAGCCTAATCTGATGGGTGACCCCTTTAGAACCCACACTAGAGTTGTAGTTCTGGGACTCAGGATTTGCTACTAAATGTCTCCCTAATCTGACGAGTGAGCCTTCATCCCTTTGTCCGTTCGGTGCTAAGTTTACTCCCTACTGAATATTAAGCTAAAAATGCAACTATAATACTGGATAGCTCAAAATATTGATAACTATCTGAGAATGCATCATACATATATTGAAAGATATTAAAATTGAATTCTGAAGCATGATTGTCTGACTAATCTGCCTAGCAAGTATAATTCATGAAATACAGATAATTAACAAAAGCTAGGGTTTCTTAGTTTTATACATAGGACTATACTACCTCTCCAAGAAACATGTAATTAATATTATAGAAACTATAGCAACTCAATTACAGTGAATCCTTAAGATTTAGGAACCCTAGGTTTGAACAATCATGGAGAAGCTGAAGAACTGACTGCATTCTAGGGACTTAATGGGTGAAAGGAATCCACTAGTGAAATCCCACATACCTGATGAAGAAAACTACGGAGTAATACTTTGGATTTCGGGGGTGAACTTGAAGGAGAGCTCTGCTTGTCGTTGAGAGAAAATTGTCGCCTCTTTCTTTTCTTTTCTTCCTAAGTTTTGTAGGGAATGAATGTTTTAGGTAGTTTGTGACTAATTAACTAGGCTTAGATGAAAATGACTTAGTTTAAGTACCAAACACATATGGGGAAAGACCAGAACGACCCTAACTTTTAAAGCTGCAAACGTGCCCAAAACGGCCAGTATCATGAGCAGTCTACTGCTTCATGGGCCGTTTAAAGCATCACAGACCGTCTAGTGGGTCGTCATGTTTCTCTGCCTGATAGGGCTTCACCAAAACAAGTATAACTTATTACTCTTGTCTTGAAGTTAGGCAAACTTGGTTGCATTGGAAAGAGGACTCAAAAACCTATAATTTGATAGGTCATGTGCCACCTAATTCATTTTGTGCTGAGAGATATAATTTTTTGAAGTTGAACCTAAATTTAAAAGTTGAAGAGTCCCTTTCACGGGCGACTTCGTGGTCCATGTTAAGCTTCACAGACTATCTAAGTGACCATGATCCTTCATCGTCGTTGGGTGTAACTTCATGGTCGTTAGGTGCAACTTCACGGGCAGGGTGACGGGTTGTGGAACTCTTCACGACCCGTGAACCCCTTCGTGGACTGCCTTTTGTTCTTTACCATTCCAAGTTCAAATTTCTGAGGTGTTACAATATCTCTCCTTTGGGATCATTCATCCTCGAATGAGGACTAAACAAGATGAGTTTGGAGGGAACGAGCTTTAATCCCTACCAACTGAGTACTAGAAACTGATATCTAACTGAGTTTAGTCTTATGGACATGAAAGCATGTTGAAACATAGGAATAGGTGAGGGAACATGATACTGAGACTGAATTATACATTAGTAAACTGAGAGGCCGGAAAGAAACTATTACCTCAAATTGAAACTGAATCGGATGAGAAGAGGTGAGGGTACTTGTCCATTATGGTTGTTTTGGTTTCCCAAGTAGTTCCCTCTATAGACTGATTCCTCCACAAAACCTTTATTAAAGCGACTTCCTTATTTCTCAACCTACGAACCTGACGGTCGAGAATCTCAACTGGAACCTCCTCATAGGTGAAGCTATCCTTTATAACCACACTCTCTAAAGGTACTATCGATGCTGGATCACCCACACACTTCTTCAACAAGGAAATGTCAAAGACTGGATGAACCGCTGCTAGTTCTGCTGGCAATTCTAACTCATAAACCACATTACCAACCCTTTTCAAGATTCTGTACGGACCTACATACCGTGGATCGAGCTTCCCTTTCTTTCCAAATCTTATCACCTCCTTCATAGGTGACACCTTTAGGAAAACCCAATCATCTATTTCAAACCTAAGTCTTTCTTGCATCTGCATAGGACTTCTGGCGACTCATCTGTCTTTAGTCTATCTCTAATAATATGAACTTTATTCATAGCCTTATGAACCGAATATGGCCCACTCAAGTCTCCTTCACCTACTTCGAACCAACCAACCAGAGACCTACATCTACGCCCATTCAGTGCCTCATAAGGGGCCATATGAATACCGGTATAGAAGATATTATTATAGTTAAACTTTATGATAGGTAGGCGATCATCCCAACTACCATTGAAATCGATCACGCAAGATCTCAACATGTCCTCTAAGGTATGAACAGTACGCTCTGCCTGACCATCCGTCAACGGATGAAATGTGGTACTGAGATTTACCTGAGTACCAAGACCTTTATGAACAATCTCCAAAAATGAGAGGTAAGATGAGGACCTCAATTTCAGATGATAGACAAAGGAGCTCCATGCAACCTGACTACCTCGCTAATTTAGAGTCTGGCATAATCCCTCACTGAATTTGTAACCTTGACTGCCAAGAATGAGCTGACTTAGTCACTTTGTCCACTATCACCCAAATAGAGTCATGTTGACTTCGAGTACAAGGAAAGCCCATAATGAAATCCATGTTGACCACTTCCCACTTCCAAGTAGGAATGCTAATCTCCTGTGTCACACCTCCTACTTTCTGATTTTGTACTTTAAATTGCTGAAAGTTGGGACACTTAGCCACAAAATCTGTGATGTCCCTCTTTATGTCGTTCCACCAATAGACTTCTCATAGATCACGGTACATCTTAGTGGCACCCGAATGAATAGAATATCTGGAACTATGGCCTTCTGTAAGGATCTGCTACTTCAACTCACCCACATTAGGGATATATAACTTAGTAGCGAAGCACACTATCTCTCTATTGGGAGAAAACCTCAACTTTCTGCTGATGAAATACACCTTTCAACTGAAGCAATATAGGATCACTATCCTGTTTCTCCTTATCCGCCGCTACCAATGAATATCCTAATCCATTCTAGACTATCACACCACCATCTGACGTGTCCATAAGCCAAACTCCTAAGCGAGCAGGCTAGTGAACATCTCTGGCTAATTCTTTCTTTTCTTCCTCAACATCTGCCATACTACCTATGGATAGTCTACTGAGGGTGGCATTAGCCACTACATTGGCCTACCCGGATGGTAGAAAACGTTCATGTCATAGTCTTTAAGGAATTCAAGCCATCTCCTCTGACGAAGATTCAATTACTTCTGGGTGAACACATACCGGAGGCTCTTATGATTTGTGAACACATCAACATTAACACCATACAAATAGTGTCTCTAAATATTTAGGGCAAACATGATGACTGCAAGCTTGAGGTCATGAGTCGGGTAGTTCTTCTCATGGACCTTAAGTTGTCTGGAAGCATAAGCTATGACCTTACCCTACGATATCAACACACAACCTAGGCCGACCCTGGATGCATAACAATAAACCACATAAACGCTTGAACCCTCTGGTAGAGTCAAGACAAGAGTTGTAGTCAACTTGGTCTTCAGTTCTAAGACGTTTTTCTCACACTCATTAGACCATTGAAACTTGGCCTTTTTTCTGAGTCAACTTGGTCAATGGGGCAGCTATGGATGAAAATCCTTCAACGAACCTCCTTTAGTAATCAACCAAACCCAAGAAACTTTTGATGTCAGTCGGAGAGGTGGGTCTAGGCCAAGGCTTTACTGCCTCAATTTTTTGAGAATCCACTCGGATCCCTTCGCTGGATACCACATGACCAAGAAAAGCGACAAATTGTAACTAGAATTCACGTTTGCTGAACTTAGCGAATATCTAGCGATCTTTGAGGGTTTTTAGAACAACTCTCACATGAGTCGCATGCTCTTTCTCATTCCTAGAATAGACGAGTATATCATCAATAAAAACGACAAAGAACAAGGCCAAATACTATTTGAACACCCTGTTCATTAAGTCCATGAATGCTATAGGAGAAATTTTTAGTCCAAAAGACATAACTATAAATTCATAGTGACCATACCGAATCTTGAAGGTTGTCTTTGGGATGTCACTATCTCTGACTCTAAGCTGATGATAGCCGGATCTGAGGCCTATCTTAGAAAAGAATTAGCATATTGAAGTTGGTCAAATAAGTCATCAATCTTATGGATGGGATATTTATTCTTGATTTCGACTTTGTTCAACTGACGGTAGCCAATGCACATCCTGAGAGAACCATCTTTCTTACGCATGAAAACAATGGAGCACCCCATGGAGAGATACTAGGTCTCATGAAGCCCTTATCCAGAAGGTATTTCAACATGTTCTTTCAATTCCTTAAGCTCAACTAGAGCCATTCTGTAAGTAGGAATCGAAATAGGCTAGGTATCTGGAAGGAAATCTATTCTTAAGTTGATTTCCCTTTTGGGAGGAACTTTGGAAAGATCTTCTGAAAATCATTCACTACTTGTCTTAACTCAAGAGTTGCGGTCTCAGAGTTTGAATCCTTCACCTGAAATAAGGTGATAGATATACTTTTTTCATTTTCCTGGCCTTAAGGTAAGAGGTAAATTGACCTACAGGCACTGTGTTACTACCCTTCCACTAGATCTAAGACTGCTCGTTTGGAAACTGAAACCGAACAATCCTAAATCTACAATCGACTGAAGCTTAACAGGATTGTTACCAATCCATGCTAGAATGATATCAAAATCTATCATTTCTAACTTTACAAGGTTTGTTGAGGTGACTTTCTAGGAAATTTTGACAGGGCAATATATGTATACCCATCTAGCTATAACTAGATCACCAACTGGAGTAGAGACTGAGAAGGGTTTTGGGAGAGTTTCTGGACTGACACCAAAGTTTACTGTTATATAAGGAGTTGCAAGAAAAAGTGTAGCCGCTGGATCTAACAATACATAAACATCTAAATGGAAGACTTGTAACATACCCCTGACCACATCAGGAGAATCCTCTCGAACTTGTTGAGCCTGAAGAGCATAGAACATGTTCTAGCGCTCACCACCACCTATACTAGACGAGACTCCCTACTGAGTGGTGTGACCTACTCGAGTTGCTGCAAAGCTCGCCTGACTCTACAAACGAAGGTCTCTATCCTTCTGAGAATTTTCAGGGTACTCTTTTATCCTGTGGCTTGGCTTACCACCCCAAAGAAATTTCCACTGCCTTCCATGAACTTACCCTGGCTGTTCTTACCACACTTTTTACACACTGGATGAGTCCACCCACTAGTAACTGTACCTTGAGACTTAGAGCCAGACGCTTTATCTCGTTGTTCCTTCTTAAATTTTAGCACTGGGAAATAGCAGAAGATGCAGCTGGAGATGAATTCTTCCGAAGGAAATAGGATTGGCTGCCATCCTCGGACCTCTTATGAGAGTAGCTAATGTTACCGATCCTAGCCCTCTTATTGTCTCTTCCCTTTTCCTTGATTTTCTCTTCCTCAATCTACTAATCATTAGTGACCAACCTGGAGATGTCCATTCCTTTAATAAGCATGGTTGTTTTGCATTTCTTGACCACATCATTAGACACACACGACACAAACTTGCTCATACGAACTTTGGAGTCAGTTACTATCGCTAAAGCATATTTGGATAGTTATGTGAAATTGAGAGCATAATATTTCACACTCATGTCATTCTGCTTTAGATTAATAAATTCCTTGGCCTTGGCCTCCCTGAGCTCAAGTGGGAACTCCAGAAAAGCAGTCTTTAAAAGATTCCAAGTCACTCGACCTGCATTAGTACCACAAGATTCCTTCTAGTGTTGATACCAAGTGTAGGCCACTCTCTTAAATTGATAGGCGTCCAAATACGCACTCTCGACTGAAGTGACACCCATAATGTCTATTACCTTATGGATGTCGTCGAGAAACTCTTGTGGATCATCTTCTGACTTAGACCCATGAAACTCCAGAGGGTTCATCTTAGTGAAGTCCCAGATTCTTGCTGCAGCAATGTTAGTCTGCGACAGAGATGGGGCTACAGCCTGCTGATTGACCTGGGCAGTCATGGCCTGAACAAGCACTTGGAAAGCAACCCTAAACTCAACATGCGTGACTTGCTCATTCAATGGGTGTGCTGGAGATGCTGGCTAATTCCTGGCGTTAGCTCTTTTGGGAGGCATTTTCTGGAAAGAAAATGAATAGAAGGAATTAGAAGGAGATTAAATAAAGTTTATACTCTATAGCATGAGCTGGAAAAGAAAGAATGGAAGTTTTTCCTAACAATGTCTCACAACTCCTCCCCTATAAGTGTGGCGCGCTTCACACCATAAAGAAAACCCTACTGGACGCGGCTTTTAGACACCCTAGGAAACTTAAACATGAGGCTCTGATATCGAGTTTGTCACGCCCCAAGGCTACCCCCTAGATGAAACACGGTGCTTAGTGTCATATGTGACCCCAAGCTAACCCATGACATGGCATATCTATACAAGTTAAATTAAAACATGCACAATGTGGAAGCTAAAACAATTTATTATTTGAAATGGGAGGAAATCTCAAAATATCTGAATATATATAAAATATGTGCAGAGTAGAGTGATGACTGAAAACAACACTAACAACTCAAGTTGAATCCAATCTATGTTAGAAAACCTTTAACTGATCTGGGTTGATGGGACATGCCCTCCAGCTAACTCCAACAAGTCTGGAACTGAAAAGTAAATACGAAAAAAGTAAAGCATGTATATCGTCCTCGAACTATGAGGACTCACCACTAAAGTTGTTGTGTACTGACTGGAAGTCGAGCGATGCACGGTCTGGATGCTGAGTACCTGAACCTACATCATACAACAATGTATCACAAAAGTAGGCATCGGTACATTGAATGTACTGAGAATGCGGGATATGTGCTAAGTTGAACAATATAAAGACTGAACATGGAAATAGATATACTGAAGCAGAACTGAAAGCTGAGCTGGATACAATGACCAAGTACTAATCATGAAGATATAACATGGTGAACTGAATAATGAAATAAATACTGAATACATAGTCCATGCAACATGAATCTGACGGTGGGAGACACTAATAACCGACATACCCCAAGCTTAGCTAACTATGGGGCCAACATGTAACCTTGGATGGAAGGGTGTGCATATCTTGCCAAGCATACAAGCAAGTCTATCGTGGATCCACTAACTGATGTCCGCAAGGGTCAAGAGTTTCAAGACTAATCTGACAGGTGACCACTTTAGAACCCACGGTGGTGCCGTAGTTCTGTGATTCGGGTATTTGCTACTAAAGGCCTCATCCTAAACTATCGAGTGAGCCTTCATCCCTTTGACCGCTCGTTGCTAAGTTTACTCCCAAATGAATATATAGCTAAAAATGCAACTGTAATACTATATAGCTGGAAATACAGCTATTTATCTGATAATGCATCATACATATATTAGAAGATATGGCATTCGAATTCTTAAGCATGATTGTCTAACTAATCTTCCTAACAAGTATAATTCATGAGATACGGATAATTAATGCAAGCTAGGGTTTCTGAGTTTTATATGTGGGACTATACTACTTCTCCAAGAAACATGTAATTAATATCATAGAAATTATAACAGCTAAATTACAATGAATCCCTAAGATTTAGGAACCCTAGGTCTGAGCAATTCATGGAGAAGCTGAAGAACTGACTGAAATTTTGTGACCTAATGGGTGAAAGGAACTCAATAGTGAAATCTCACATACCTGGTGAAGAAACCTACACAGTAATTCTTTGGATTTTGGGGATAAACTTGAAGGATAGCTTTGCATGTCCTAGAGAGAAAACTGTCGCCTCTTTCTCTTATTTTCTTTACAAGTCTGATGATTTTTAGGAGAATGAATTTTTAAGGTAGTTTTTGACTAATTAAATAGTCTTAGACGAAGTAAAATGATGTAGTTTAAGTACCAAACACATAGTGGGAAAGACCAAAATGACCCCTACTTTTAAAACTATAAACGGGCCTAAATTGGCCAGTCTCACGAGCTGTCTACGAGCCGTTTGAAGCATCACGACCCATCTAGTCGGTTGTCATCCTGCCCGACAAGGCTTCACTAAAACAAGCATGTTATTTTTTACTCCGGGCTCAAAATTAGGCAAACTGGGTGACGTTGGAAAGAGGGCTCAAAGACCTTTAATTTGATAGGTCATGGGCCACCTACTTCATTTTGTGCTGAGAGATAGGATTGTTTGAAGTTGATCCAAAACTTAAAAGTTGATGATTCCCCTTCATGGTTGACTTCACGGTCTGTGTGAAGCTTCACGGACTGTGTTAATCTTTACGGACCGTTTAAGTGTCTGTGATCCTTCATGGTTGTTGGGTGCAACTTCACGGGTGGGGTGAAGGGTCGTGGACCTTTTCACGGCCTGTGAACCCCTTAGTGAACTGCCCTTTTTTCTTTTCGATTCCAAATTCAAATTTTTGAGGTGTTACATTCTCGTCCGGATGTAAGTATATTAATTGATTCCTTCCTATTATTCAATTTTTTGTTCTTAATTATTGTTATTATCGTATGCAGTTTTCTTCACGTGGATATTGAGAATGATAAGACTAAGCTTTTTTCAAAATAACTTACTGACATAATTTGGAGTTGTCATTGAAAGATGTGAAGATTGAAATGGATAATTCAAATATTGAAATGAAGAATTTGAAGATTGAAATGGAGAACTTGAAGATTGCTATGGAAAATTTGAAGACTGAAGGTGGTCATTTGTCAAAAAAAATTGCTACATTGAAGGCAACTAATAATTTGGAAGTGAAAAAAGTTAGGACATTTGAACACAAGTATCACAAGAAAGAGTACAAATTTATGATTTCATGTTTTCTTTTTGTTGGATTTGTAGGTGCATTAATGACAAAGTGAATTCATTTGTTAGTGTTTACTATTCGAATAAGTTGTTAGTGTTTAGTGAATTTAGTTGTTAGTGTTTAGTATGTTTCGTGATGCTGGATATTTGTTCTTTTTTTTTGTGTTGTAGTGAATGTCCTAAGTATTGATGTAATATGAAGTAATGTTTAGTCGTTGAATTGATGTTCATGATCTTTCTTATACACATTCATAGAACCTGAACAAAATTGCAAGATCAAATATTGAAAAGAAATGATTCAGAACATTACATATATATTGATGAACACTTCATATATATTGACAAAAATCTAATTCAAACATAGAGAATTTAGTTCGTACATACCTAAAAGAAGTTAGTGTAAACACAAAAAGCTTTTAAACACATAAACATGTTTGTTTATGACATTAGAATCCCGAAAGGATGCAACAAAATAACAAAATATTGTCTTCATTACTGAACTTATCTCTGTTGTGCCTTGCCATTAACCTTTTTTGTCTAAATTTTGACCACACTTAATTGCTCCAACATTCTTTCAGTAATAGATGTATTGCCCTTCCATGTAATTCTTTTTGGTGCATACAAGCCTCTTGGTGCAGTCAGACCATCACCAAGGAAGTTTATTTTTCTTGACCATGTATGTTGTGCTTGTTTCTGTCTTTGTTGGATTCAAAACTTCAACTTTCAAAAGCCTCTTGGCTTCCATGGGATGTCATCCTCAACTTCTAGACCAAAATATTCATCTGATGTACAATCTTGAGTAGGTTGTGGAGCTGTCAAGGAAAAGTCCTCAACATCTTCTTTATCAACTAGTGGTCTATGTCTCTCCTTTGTTTATTTATTTTCCTTGTTGGATCGCATTTCCAAAAGACCGAAATGATTTTAGTCCAATACTTGGGCATCACACTCTAAAATAAGTTACTAATTTGTCCAAATTTCATACATTTTCTTTCTTAATTGCTCTAACATTTTTCTAGTTTCAGATGCATTCCTCTTCCATGTAGGCTATTTTGGTGCATAGTCCATTCACTTGGTACACAGTCAGACCATCACCAACAAAGTTGATTTTTGTTGATTCAATAGGTTGTGCTTGTGTCTGTCCTTATTGAATTCTAGATTTCAACTTTGAAACACTTCTTGAATTCTAGGGTATGGCATCCTCATCTTCAAGACCAAAATCTTCAAAATGTTCATATGATAACAATCTTGACTAAGTTGTAGAGCTGTCAAGGGAAAGTCTTCAATTGTTGCAGCGTTTGGAGATCTAGTAGGGCTATGCTCAACATCTTTTTCATCAGTTAGTGTCTTATGCCTCTCCTTTTTTTTCTGCTTGTCGCATTGCTTATCCATCTAATAAAATAAAAAAATGTTCATCTTTAGCATCACATTCTAAAATGATTACTAAATTGTCCAGCCTTCTTACCTTTTGCTTTTTTCTCTTTTAATTGTCCAGCCTTAGAAGTGCTTTCACCAATCATTTGGTTCATTTGATAACATTATAACGATTATAATACCCAAGCAATACTGAAGCATCACATTCTAAAATAAGTGACAACTAAAAAAGAGATTTACATTTTGCTTCTTACTCTTAATCTATCTAGTTTTAGACGTGACTTCTTTACTATTTTTTTTTAACTAATAAAATAATAGAAATATCACAATTACAAGATAATTTGATAATATTTTTGACCCCCCACAATAACAAGACTCTAACAAATAACTGATTTCATAGCAAATGAAGTGTTTTACCTTATGACAACCTCTTGCATTGTGTCTAGGAATCCCACAACTTGAACATATCATTTTCCCTCTTCTTGGTGCAACCCACTCAATTTGTCTTTTAAGTGCTTCATCCTTATTTCTTTTCCCATTCATTCTAGGTCCGCCAGCTAAATTTATCAATTATGGTAGTTCCATTGCTTGTTCTGCTTCTATTTTTCAAAAAAATTGACCAGACACTAGTTGTAGCTTACAATGGTAAGTCAAAAGATATGCCTCTCTTTCAATGGATCAAGATTCTTGTAAAGAAGTGACTTGATTGAAGGGGACATGGTATTGTTGTGACGACTCGAGCCTACATCCTGGATGTGGCCGACACTCGAGAACCATTCTCCAAGTGAACCCTCATCCTGGCTGACAACAAGATGAAGACTAACTCAAGCATACATAAGCATCAAATTGAAAGAAACTTTTAAAAATAACTTACTAAATCTCAAAACTGCTGAATATACTGAGTATGAAGATAAAACATCTGAAAATTGAAAAACTCTCCAAAATTATCTATCTATGAAGCCTCTACTATATATAGACGAGTGTCGGGACAAGACCCACGACTACTCAAAATGTTACTACTACTAACAACTCATAAAACTAGAGTCTTCCAAAAGCAAGGATGTCATACTCAAAAGTTGGCGAGCAGACAAAGTGATCTCAACGGACTCTTGTTGAGGATCCTAAAAACCTGTATCTGCATCATTAAAATATGCAGATTGAATGACATTAGTACAATGAATGTACTAGTATGTAATATAGAATTACAAATAACTGAATGAAATGGCTGCAATATATATATATATACATATACTCAACTGAATGTAAAGAAATAAATGAGTGAAATCATTAAAACTTTACAAAAATACTTACTCATCTATGAACTCAACATATTAAGTGATATAATAAAAATACACTTTTAACTCTATTTGGAAATATTCTCTAACCGACAACCATCACTATGAGCTACGTGATGATACAACGTCTCGCCCACACTACCAAAACTGTCTTATTCCTTGTCAGGATATAGAACACCTCAACTAAGTGGATCCACTAAGCAATAATGATTCATCTAAAAAGTATGATCCTTTACCCATGTTGGCATACATAGTTTACGAGGATTTTGAGTTGTCTGAACTCATCCCCATATCGGTGCTCAATACTACTCCCAACAATATATATATTCATGCTCAAATGTATAAAACATACTCTTTCTCTATTTTGAGGTAACTATTCAAAATAACCTCTTAAAAGAGGTAGCTTCTCTAAAATATCTCTGAACTCATTAACTCATTTAGAAATCAAAGTTTCTCTTTTCTCAATGTAAAAATTGTTACCTTTGGGAATACTTAGTTCACTTGTACTCTTACTCAATTCATATATGAATTTTTTTCTCAAAACTATATAAAAAATCATATTGTGATCTGATCATTGATGACTCGGGAAGTCATACTGCACAAACATTGATGGTATATCTAAATACCATACTGCTTAAACATTGATGGCATACTTGATTGTCATACTAATCATGTTTTCAAACTCTTTCTCAAACTCCTCTTTACTTTCTGAAAAACTCAATGTAAAACAAAAATATTGGCTTTAAAAGATTCTCAAAATAGGGTTCATGCTGAAATATAGAGATAAACAACTAAACTCAAGGATCTCAAAAACAATATAGAAAACTCAATACACAGAACTCAAGAACTTAGAACTCAATGATACTACTCATCTCAAGAATACTCAATTCATAGGGTTCATGCTGAAATATGGACATGAACGAATCAACTCAAGAATATCAATGCATAACATATAACAATTCAATAATTAGGAATAGAATTTAAAAAAAAAAATCAGGAACTCAAGAACTCAAAGTCAACTCATCTCAAGAATACTCAAATCTAAGGATAGAACCCTAGATTACTCTTTTACTGATTTGGAAGTAGATGTAGGGCGTGAAGACGAACTAGTCCAACACTATGATAGTCTTACATACCTGGAAGAACAAGGTTCTTGAAGAATCTTGAAAAAAAACTTAATTAGAAGCATTGAAACCCTAGCTTGAAAAAGAAAAATTAAGAAAACTTTTCTTGAGATTTCTTGAATTAGTTTCTTGAAACTCTACGGCCAAGAACTGGGATTCTCATTAACGATTCATACTTGTATGAAGAAAATTGAGTTGGATAGAATGAAATTATTGGAGAAGGACTTACCTTGAAGAAGAATCTTGAAAAAGATCGAAAGAATCTTGAATTGAAGTCTTCTACTTTGATTTTTCCTTAGAATGTTGCCTTAGGGTTTGAGAGATAAGGGAATGGGGGATTAAAGGATGAAAATCTAATTGTTTTGGACCTTTAATTAGTCAAGAAATTCGTTCAGGGTTTTTCTTAGAGGTAAAAAGACAAAAATGACCCTTTTTAATGTTTTTGTGTTGGCTAATTCGTCACTACATTGTAGCAGATTACTAAAATGGTCACAACTTTTTACTCAAAACTCGGATTATTGCGAAATTGGTGGCGTTGGAAAGAAGATTCAAATTTCTTTAATTTGATAGGTTATGGGCCACACAACTCTTTATATTCTAAGAGATATGGTTGTTTGAAGTTAACCCAGGTAGAGTCTTACATCAAAACTTATTAGGTGTGAAGATTTTTACTCAACTTCGTGCTAGGAGATTCTAGTGACCTTAGTTCATATCCAAATTCATTCTCACACTAAAGAATTGACCTTTATACATATGGGAGATTTAAGATCCCATACCCTACAGGTGAATTTTTTAGTTGCCAAACTGACAATATGCCTGCCATTTTTTTCACTTATCTCAAATCCATCATCTCCATTGAAATTTAAATCACACACATTAGCAATCTTCAAGAATTCATTGTAAATTTCAATAGGTGTTGGACTCCAATCAAAGTTCCTGGCCATCAGTTCATTTTCATTTTTTACAAACTTGGTGATAACTTTGATTTTTATATCCTCAAGCATCTCAATTATTGGTTTGTGACTTGCTTCCAATATCCTATGGTTGAATGATTCAGTCAAATTATTTTTCATCTTATTATTCTTACAAGCAGTGTTTGTAACACCCAGTATACGAACTAGGCCAAAATAGCAGCTTTCCAAAGTTGCAGGTGCCAAACCACGCCGGCCACCCTCGGCCCGTTGATGGAACCACGGACCATAGGTGTGGTCCGTGGTTAGGACTACCTAGCCATAGTCTGAGGGCCAAGACTTACGGACCGTATGTCAAACCACGGTTCGTGGTTCGAAGCCCCACAAACCAAGTCTCTGATGACCAACGACGGTACACTAGGACAGACCGTAGGTCAGACCACGGTCCGTCAACTGGGATCCATCGGTGGTAGCTGACAATTATTTTTAAGTGTCAGTTGGGTCTTTTCCCAATTAATCAATTTCTACACTATGTCGTTTTGCGTAAGTTTAGAACCCATATATAAGTTTTTTTACCCCCAAATTCCCCCCATTTAATTCATTCTTCCAAATTCCCCAAGAGAAATCAAACCTCCTCTCAAAATATTCTCTCTCTAGAACTTGAAGAAGAAGAAGAAGAAATAGGATTCAACAAGGGTTTTAAACTAAGGGCCCAATTTCTTCATTGAAGGCAAGCATTTGGATTCAAGGTATGGTAGTTTTCATCCATGAATCTCTTTCATTCATGAAATGATATGAGTAACGTCTATCAAATACATTTCATCCAATTCTAAGTGTAGACGATCGTTAAGAAATATATAACCCAACAATAGAGTTGGAGTCGAATCCCACAGGGAGCGGTACGTGTTCAAATTCAATCAAGAAGTATGAGTATGATATAACTAGATATAAGAATAGAAATTATCATAAAAGACATGAAACAAATTAAAAGGCTTGACATGAATGTCAGATGGGTGGTTTTGGTTTTGCAATTATCAACTACAACGCAGTCACAAGCAATTTGCAATAACAATAAGGAGAGAAATTCTCGGGATGTGATCAATTATAGGCAAATTTTGATATATGAGTAATTGAAGCTACTAGTAAACGGCTAAAAATCAGTGAGTAGGCTAGACTATAAGGGAGATAGCCTTCCCTCGAACAACTACCCTGAATCAGGTGATTTCTTTCGAACATCAACAAGCATTACAATGAAGAACAACACACACCTTAATTCATCCACTCTCTCAGGCTAGATGAGTAGGATTGGGTTTAGGATTCACTCTCTTGAGCTAAACCCAGCTCAACCCAATAACAAATCATTAATCAATAATCTTAGTTATAAAACCTCTCTCTTGAGCAAGCCAAGAACACAAAATTAGAATTGCATTTGCAACTACAATTCACAAATTGAACCACAATTAATGATTAAACTCACTTTAACTTAGCATTTAAACTAGTAATTAACAATACCCATAAAGTAATTTATCTCATAATCACATGATCACACCCCAAGAATTGGGGTTTTAGCCATACATCATAAAAGAGTAAAAACGATTACCAAATCGATTAGACATCAACTAGGTAAGAGTAACTTAGTCTTTACAATGCTTCAATTTGCAGAAAATTCGAAACCCACTTGCAAAATCTCCAAATTGAATCTCCAAAATCCTTCAAGTCTACCGAGAAACTATGAAAAACTCAAGAGAAAAGTATTCTAAACTAATTCAGCATACTAAATTAACTATTCAAAATCTAATTTATAGTCGCCAAAAATAAGCCACAAAGGGCCATTAGGCGAGGTAAGTCGGGTTCGCCGAACCACTCGACGAAACTCCCATTACTCTTTTCTATCACCTTTTTGTCTTGGCTCTCGCATCCTCAAGTCTTGTAACTTTGGGAGATCTCTCTTTATAAAATGTTTTGGACTTTGACTATTGATTTACTCTTATTGTTTTAATTCTTATCTTATGAGAGCTATGTGGCTTATATGGAGTCCTTCAGGGTTCTATATGCGATGTTACATTTAGGGTGTACCCTGGGTCGTGACAAACTTGGTAATCAGAGCACAAGATTTAGAATGGTCCTAGGATGTCTCATAAGCCACGTCTAGTTTAGTATTGTTCATGAGTGTGAAGCGCGCCACACTTATGAATGAGAGGCTACAAGATGATTAGGACATTCCACTTCTTTCATTACTTTAAAGTTGTGCCATTGTTTAACTCTATTACGCCTCTCTCATAATCCTTACCATATGCTCTACACGATATGTCTACGCGAAGAACTTATACTAGAAGGAATGTGAGGGAGAATATGGAACAAGAAGCTTCTCCCCAAGCTCCTCCTCATGCTCCGATCGATTCCTTGTCCGAACAAGTTACAAATGTGGAGTTTAGATCGGCTTTTCAAGTGTTGGCTTGAGCCGTGACGGCCAAAGCCAATAGAGAGGTAGTAGTCCCTATGAACCCATATGTCGGTACGATGGCTTCAAGAGTGAGGGACTTTATGAGGATGAACCCTCTGGAATTTCATGGCTCCAAAGTTGAGGAAGATCCTCAAAGAGTTTATCAATGAGGTTTATAAGGTACTTGCTATCATAGGAGTGACTCCGAGAGAAAAGGCGGAATTGACCACTTATAAATTGAAAGGTGTTGCTCAAGTGTGGTACAACCAATGGAAGGAAACAAGACCAGTAAGAGCGGGTTCCAAATAGTGGGAAATGTTTAAATCTACTTTTCTTTATAGGTTATTTCCCTTTGAGATGAGGGAAACAAAGGTGGTTGAGTTCATCAACATTCGTCAAAGAAGTATGAGTGTGAGGTAATATGCTCTGAAGTTCACACATATATCCAAATATGCTCCAACAATGGTTGCAAATTCTAGGGCAAGGATGAGTAAGTTCGTGTCGGGTGTGTCCGAAATGGTGGTTTCATACCGCAATGCTAATTGGTGACATGGACATCTCTCGTCTCATGGTGCATGCACAACAAATTGAAGAGGAGAAACTCAAGGAAAAGTATAAGGAGGTAAAAAGGGCTAAGATCGGTGATGGTAATTTCTCTCATGCTAGATTCGATGGACATGGTCGTCCTAAGTTTTGATAAGGGTTTTCCGATCAAGGTTCCTTCAATGCTCCTCTGAAGTTTAACAAATATAGGGTGTCTAACCCTAAACCTCAAGGAGGGAATGGTGGTGGTTCTTCGTTGGCTAGGTCTACTTGTGCTAAGCGTGAAAAGAAGCACGATGGTAAGTGTCTAGCCGGCACGATAGGTGCTTTAGTTACGGGAAGAGTGGTCACAAAATAAGGGATTTCCCAATACTTGCAGCTAAGGGGAGAGAGGGCAAGCAATCTATTCCTAGTGGTTCAGGTTCCAACGCTCCCAAGCAAAACCGCTTCTATGCATTTCTGACCCAAGGTGAACAAGAGGGTTCTCCGGATGTGGTTACTGGTATGTTAAAAGTTTTTCAACTTGATGTATATTCTATACTTGATCCCGATGCTACTTTGTCTTTTGTGACACCTTCTGTGGCTATGAGGTTTGATGTTCTTCCGGATGAGTTGTTAGAACCTTTTTCTGTCTCTACTCCTGTTGGTGATTCTATTGTGGCTAATAGGATCTATAGAAAGTGTCGTGTTTCCTTATCCTATAGAGTTACTCTTGTTGACTTGGTAGAGCTTGACACGTTTATGGTTTTGATGAATAGGGTGTTTAGACAATACCTTGATATGTTCGTAATTGTATTTATTAATGATATTTTGATCTATTCGAGAAGTGAGAATGAGCATATTAACCATTTGAGGATTGTGTTGCAAATTCTTAAGGACCAATAACTTTTTGCAAAGTTTAGCAAATGTGAATTTTGGCTAAGGTCCGTAGCTTTTCTTTGTCATATTGTGTCAAGCAAAGGAATTGAGGTAGATCCAAAAAAGACGGATGCGGTCAAGAGTTGGCCTAGACCTCTAACTTCTGCAGATATTAGAAGCTTGGCCGATTACTATAGAAGGTTTGTTGAGGGGTTTTCCTCCATTGTTTCTCCTTTGACGCTTTGACTCAAAATAAGGCTAAATTTATATGGTCGGAAGCTTATGAGAAAAGTTTCCAAGAGTTGAAAGATAGACTTACTTCCGCTCTGGTGTTGACCTTACCGGAAGGTACGGATGACTTTATGGTATATTGTGATTCCTCTAGAATTGGGTTAGAATGTGTGCTTATGCAAAATGGTAATGTTATTGCCTATGCTTCAAGGAAACTTAAGATCCATGAGAAGAATTATCCTACCCATGACCTTGAGTTAGCGGCGGTTGTTTTTGCCCTAAAGATATGGAGGCATTATTTGTATGGGGTCCATGTTGATGTTTTCACCGATCATAAGAGTTTGCAATATGTGTTCAACTAAAAGGACATGAATCTCCGCCAAAAAAGCTGGCTAGAATTTTTGAAGGATTATGACATGAGTGTTCTCTATCACCCCGATAAAGCGAATATGGTGGCGGATGTTCTTAGTTGTCTATCAATGGGTAGTGTTTCTCGTGTTAAGGGTGAAAAGAAAGAGTTAGTTTGAAATGTTAATAGGTTGGCTCGATTAGGTGTTCAACTAGTGGATTCCACCAAGGGTGGTGTTATGGTTCATAATGGGTCTGAATCTTCTTTTGTGATGGATATGAAGGACAAGCAAGGTCTTGATCCAAATTTGGTAGAATTGAAAGAGTCGGTGCTCAAAAAGTCCGTTGAGGCTTTCTCCCAAAGGGGAGATGGGGTACTTAGATATCAAGGTTGGTTATGTGTTCTGAATGTTGATAACTTGAGGGAACAGATCTTGGCAGAAGCCCATAGTTCTAGGTATTCTATTCACCCGGGAGCCACTAAGATGTACCGTGATTTGCGGGAGATCTATTGGTGGAATGGGATAAAGAAGGATATTGCGGAATTTGTGGCTAAGTGTCCTAATTGTCAACAAGTGATGGTTGAGCATCACAAATTGGGAGGTTTATCCCAAGACATTGGTACTTCTACTTGGAAGTGGGAAGATGTGAATATGTACTTTATTGTAGGGTTGCCACGTACTCAGTGACAACATGACTTGATTTAGGTAATAGTGGATCAGATGACGAAATCTGCGTATTTTATTCCCGTCAAGGTTTCTTATTCGATGGAAGATTATGCTAAGTTGTATTTGAGAGAAATTGTAAGGTTGCATGGAGTGCCCTTGTCCATTATTTCCTATCGTGGTACCCAATTCACTTCTTAGTTTTGGAAGTCATTCCAAATGGGTCTTGGTACAAAGGTTAAGCTTAGCATGACTTTTCATCCCCAAACTGATGGGCAAGCGGATCATACCATCCAAACTTTGGAAGACATGTTGAGGGTTTCTGTGATTGATTTAAAGGGTAATTAGTATGACCATTTGCCATTGATTGAGTTTGCTTATAATAACAGTTATCACTCGAGTATTGATATGGCTCCATTTGAGGCTCTTTATGGCAGGAGGTGTAGGTCTCCTATAAGATGGTTTGAGGTGGGTGAAGTTGCTCTCATAGGTCCCGAATTGGTACATGAGGCCATAGAGAAGATTCGGCTTATTAAGGAGAGGTTGAGAATGGCTCAAAGTCGACAAAAGTCTTATGTCGATGTTAGAAAAAGGGATCTTGAGTTTGATGTTCATGAGTGGGTTTACATGAAAATCTCACCCATGAAGGGTGTAATGAGGTTTGGTAAGAAAGGAAGCTTAGTCCCCGTTTTGTAGGCCCATATAAGATTTCGAGACATATTGGTAAGGTTGCATAGGAGCTTGATTTGCCAAATGAGTTGGCATCGGTGCATTCGTTTTGCCATGTCTCCATGTTGAAGAAATGTGTTGGTGATCCAAAATCCATGGTTTCCTTAGAGGGTTTGGAAGTTAAAGAGAATCTTTCTTATGAAGAGGTTCCAGTTGAGATTTTAGATCGGCAAGTCACAAAGTTGAGAAACAAGGAAGTTGCTTCCGTAAAGGTGTTATGGAGGAATCATTTAGTTGAGGGTTCTACTTGCGAGGCCGAGGTCGATATGATGTCCCGATATCCTCATCTCTTTCCTTCTACTCCTACTCTAGCTTGAGGTAATGAGTTCTTCTTGGTTGTTCTATGTTTGGGAGTCATGTGTAATTTATGCGTTTCCATGATTTCCTTATGTTATGCATGTTCATAAAAAATATAAGTTTTGAAAGAAATGACTTATATGATTTATTTTCCTCATGTTGTTGTGCATTGAGTATGAGTTGCCTATAGACTTCATGAGATGATTGCATTAGATATGCTTTTTGAGAATGAATTGCATATTGCCTCCATGAGATTGTGTTGAGCATGTTTTTGAGAAGGTAGTTCCTCCTTGAATATAAGAAATCTAAAATTTTCATGCATTTTGAGTTTCTAGATGTAGTTCCCACTTCCATATGATGCATTGAGTATGTCTAGCTTGGATTTGATGTTTCCTCCTCGGTTATGTGCATTTTGATGAGTTGCATGTATGATGGGTTGCTAGTCTTGAGTCTCTTCCGTTTAAAATATGCATAGAATCTCATTCGAGGACGAATGATCCCAAAGGAGAGATATTGTAACACCCCGTATTCGAACTAGGCCAAAATAACAGCTTTCCAAAGTTGCAAGTTCCATACCACGCCGGCCACCCATGGCCCATGGATAGAACCACGGATCGTAGGTGTGGTCGGTGGTTAGGCTTGCCTAGCCATAGTCTGAGGGCGAAGAGTCACGGACCGTAGGTCAGACTACGATCTGTGGTCAAGGTCTGTGGTTTGAAGCCCCCAAAATCAAGTCTCTGATAACCAACGACGGTCCACCAGGACAGACCGTAGGTCAGACCACGGTCCGTCAGTGACAGCTGATAGTTATTTTTTAGCGTCAGTTGGATCTTTTTCTAATTAATTAATTCGTATACTATGTCATTTTTCATAAGCTTAGAACCTATATATAAGCCTTTTTACCCCAAATTCAACCAATTTAATTTATTCTTCCAAATTCCCCAAGAGAAATCAAACCTCCTCTCAAAATATTCTCTCTCTAGAACTTGAGGAAGAAGAAGAAGAAGGATTCAACTAGGGTTTCAAGCTAAGGGTCCAATTTCTTCATTGAAGGCTAACATTTGGATTCAAGGTATGATAGTTTTCATCCATGAATCTCTTTCATTCATGGAGTCCCCAAATTCCTTTATATCAAAAGGTAGAATTCCCCAATTAGCTAGGATTTTCTTCAATTATCATGGGTTCTTTTGATTATTGATCTTAATGTTTGAATTATGTTTTAATATGCATGAATTGATGATTTTCAATGCTTTTATGATGTTTACCCTATGAACCCATGCAAACTCCCATGTTTTCCAAATGGTGATCATTTGATGAGGGTTGTTGATTATGAAAGAGGAATTTTATGATCTAAAGCATGAATGATAGAATCACATGAATTTATGATATAATCCCTATCTAATGCATGATTTCTAGATTTGGTGATTGAAAGCAAGCTTTGAACCTTGAAAGGAAAAAGTATGAGTTTATGCATGATATTATGAAACCTATGTAAATATTTTTAAGGGTGCTTTGAAAGTAAAGTGTCAATGATGATGTTTAATGTTGTGTTGTGAAAGGATATTCTCATAAACACATAATAGCATTATGTGAAAGGTTTTCTCACATAGTAAGGATTCTTAGGTTGAAAGGCTTTCTCACCTAATTGAATCAAAGAGTAAGATATATCCTAATGAAACTAGCTTGGATTGGTAATCCTAGGATACCTCTCCATCGATAACAAGAATAAGTAAGAAATGACTATTCCATGGAATTTTGCTTAGCACTGAGTGGATATTAATGTGAGATGGAAGCTCTCCCGTTTGTAGAGGCCGGGTTTCTAGAAGAAATCTCTTGAGACGGAAGCTCCCCCGTTAGTAGAGGCCGGGTTTCTAGTAACAATCTCCTTATCCCATAAACTATGTACCCCCATAGGATAATTCTCTAGTGGATCCACTTAAGCTAGAAGTTCATGGTTCTACTTTAGGCAAGTTGAACAACCTTTTTCGGTATGAAAGACGCTGGGGGTTCATGTTATAGCTCACATGGTCTTTATGTCGGTTAAGGCTAATTTTCCCACAACAAGACTAAAAGTGAACTAAGGTTACTCAAGGAGTATCTCATATGTGTTCAAAGATTTAAAGATGATTTAGCTTGCATTGACCATAATATTATATATGATTTATGCTTTCTAACCCTCTTATATCATGTTTTACTTGGTCAATTGCATATTATGAAGTGAAATGTCCTTTTCAGCATGTTTTAAATGTTTTATGCATAGCTACCATACTTAGTGCATTTTTGTACTATCGCATACTCTTGCCTACATTTTCCCCAAATGTAGGGTCCGTCAGACAGGGCTCCCAATATTGTGGCTAAAACTTGGACTTTGATTCTTTCCCGAGCTTGGTGAGTCCTCATGGTTCGAGGATGGACTTCATTGTTATAGTTTCTTTTTTGTATTTCCTTTTTGGACATGATGTATGGGTTAGGCCCAATTTCATTCTATTGTATTAGATGACTATGATGAGACATGAGTTTAGATTTCCGCTTTTCCATTTATAAAATATTTTGGACTTGGACTATTGATTTACTCTTATTGTTATAACTCTTATGTTATGAGAGCTAAGTGGCTTGTATGGAGTCATTTAGGGTTCTATATGCCATGTTACATCTAGGGTGTACCCCTGGGTCGTGACTGTGTCAAAAAATACTCTACACAAAGTTTGTATTGAAAAATGCAACAAATGGTCTTTCGCTTCTTCAGACAGTTGATCTAATGTCTTCAAATGATCATATAACTCCTTTTTGTAGGTGCTCCATACAGACCATCACAATAACTTAGACATCAATTTAGATTTCATGCCCTTTTTTCTCCAATCGGCCTTTATGTGTCTCACACAATATCTATGCATAACATTATGTAAAACATCTTTAACATCTTCAATTAATTCTTGTTTATCAGTCATAAAAATATACATGACAGATGAAAATACATAAGATAATGATATATACATAAACACTGACAAGAACAAATAAAAATACATAAGATAAAGATACAGTAAGAATGAATAAATCAGTGAGATTTTACCTTTTGCATATCAGAGATAAATGTGATTCTTTCTCCATTGTTGTTATTTAGAGACTTCTGAAGCAATTCCAAGAACCACACCCAAGATATATTACACTTTATGTCCACAATAACCCAAGAAATAGAATAGAAATGGTTCATTTAGTCCTGACCAATTGCACATAACGTAGACATTTAGCTTTACCCATCAAAAATGTACCATCCAGGACAATGAAAGGTCTCAACCCATTCTTAAAACCATTCTTCATTGCTTCAAAACAAATGTACATTCTCAAAAATTTTCTTTTCCATCAATAATGCATCTCTTGAAACTTTAAGGACAACATCACTTCATGCATTACTCTCTTTTAAAGAATTTGCATACCCAACAAGCTTATATAATCATCACAAAAATTGTCTTTCATATTCTTCAAAATCGTTCTTTTGGCTCTCTTACACTTTTCAAAATGAGCATTAATGTTGAAAGCATTTTTGGGATCAACTCTCATTTTCTTTATCTTGTATTTGAGATTAGCCTGCAACTTCTCCTTAAAGTAGAAAGCAACTGTCGTTGCACTAACCTTGTAGTTACCACATGGATCATCACATTTATGCTCTCCTTTTAATATTTTCACACTAACACCATGAGAATGCTTTTCACCAGAAATTAGGCATACAAAATTGCATTAATTTTTGCAAACAACCCTAAATCTTTTTGAGTGACTTTTTTTAATGGTTAAATTATAGTCACTTGCCAATGCATGCAAACCAATGTATCTTCTAGCTTCAGCTATATCCTTAAATGCATTAACCTGTGTATATCCTTGTAATCACACAAGTTGCAATCGATTATCCTCTTTCTTTCTTGTACAAGAACCTCCAATTCTTCAGAATTATAATCAAAATTATTAGTGAAAATATCATTATCATTATCAGTACCATAAGCAGAAGTACAATCAATAGCTACTTCATCAATCACTACCATACTCTCTTTCATTTTGGTTATATTCTCAACATCAACATCTAACTCACTATCCTCAAAAACAAATAAGTTAATAACATTAAATTTTCATTAACAAAGGATAATAATGTTCTAATCCCCTCATCACCTTCTATTTCATAATATTTTTCAGTCGGGACATATACAATCAATTGTTGCACACCCACATATCTTAATTTATCCTTATATTCATTAGTAATATCTATAAAAGATAAAAGATCTCATAAAGCAACTTACACTCTCTTATCCATTCTCCACCATAGTGAAATACCAGACCAATCAGAACCAGTTTAGGTAACCTAAGGCACACGAAAAAACATTAACAACTTCCAAACCTAAACCAATTTACAAAAACAATAATGAGACAGAAATATTAACTAAACATACACTATAAAAGGTAGAAGGAGTTAAAAAAACAAATAAAAAGGCACACAAAGACAACAAACAAATTAAAAACTATAACATTTCAACAAACAAACTAGGGACCACATTCAATCAAGAATGAATAAAATATTAGGACCACAAATCAACCCATACTCAATAACATCTCCGAAACCTAAACCACCTCCTCCAAAATCATACAATACCCTAAAACCTACCCACAAACCCTAACTCGTAAAAAAACAAACAAATAGCTAAGAAATATGTATAAAATCATAACGCACAAACCCTAAATCATAAATCAACAACTAAATTAACAAATCGTAAAGTTTTATTGGTAAAAAGGTAAATCAATTACTCAGATATTTGAAGAAAATCTTAACCCACAAACCCTAACTCGTAAATCAACAACTAAACTAAGAGATAATAAAATTTTATCCGTAAAAAGGCAGACCAATAACTCAAAAAATTGAATAAAACCTTAACCCACAAACCCTAACTCGTAAATCAACAACTAAACTAAGAGATTGTAAAATTTTATCAGTAAAAAGGCAAATCAATAACTCAGAAATTTTTATAAAACCTTAACCGAAAAAATCTAACTCGTAAATCAACAACTAAACTTTATAGAAAGATAATAATTAGAGAAGGTTGGTTAAATTTGATACCTTAACAACGTCTAGTAGAAATTCTGATGGAGAAAAGAGCTAAAAAGTCCTCGGTTTCAATGTTCTTCGACTTAGGTTAGATTCGTGAGTTTATCTTTTGAGAGAGAGAATGGGTAAATGGGAATGGGTTATACGTTAGAGGGATCGGGGCATTGGGTTTAAAATGGGGAATGAGTCGTTTTTAAATATTCGGGTTAACTTGAGTCAATTTGGGGATTTCCGTCAACATAGGGGCACAAATAATGAAATTAATAACGATAGGGATAAGAATAACTTTGTTTTAACGGTAAGGGCATAATTAACTAATAAATCAAAGTTGAGGGGTAATTTTGACCCTTTTTTCTAGAATAATTGATGAATAATGAATTAGAGGTTACAAAAGTTATTAACAACTAATAACTACATTCTATCACAAATGATGAGAATAAAAAGACACAAATATAATGTCCACCAATAAATATAATATGATACATATAATGACATTGATGTATTTTTATCAATATTAAAATTTCACACTTAACAAACCATTTAAATGATGCTTACAATGAACAATGTACTTAAAAATGAAAACACCAATATATAAGTCTTAAATGATCCTAGTTTTGCAAATATTGCATATTCGGTTGAATTCACATTCAAATTTCAGTTGACTTCTTTCATTGCTGTTTAAGGTAAATTAGATTAGATCACTTTAATATTTTAATTTGAACAAAATAATACAAAGTATTATAAATTATAATTTTTTCATATTAATATACTAAAAATTATAAAATAATAATATAAATTTGAAAAAATATTTAAAAATGATATAACGTTTTACTTAAGCTAGTTATAAAAAAAAATCATATTTTTTAATTTTAAAATATGATTAATAAGGCAAAAGGAAGAGAGTGCCAGCTTCTTAGCTTTTGTATGACATTGTCTGTTTGAAAAGGTTAGAGGCCGTACTTTTTGACTAAAAGAAAAACAATTTATGGACCACAACTACGATCATCCAGTACGTCCTAATTCCTATTCTCTGATACACTAATGTTTGCACTGCCATGCACCATGCTAACGTCTTTTCAGATACAACTTTTCCTCCTTTAATTAATTTTAATATCGTATGTATAAAAATAATACTGAATAGAATATATTAGTAAGAGAGAAATATTGATAAGTGAAAATATTATTATACTTGAGGTGAATTATTAGTTTCATTCCTACATTATTGAAAACTTTAAAAATAGTCATTTACTTAACTGATTGAACTTAAATACATCCTAATCTTGCTACAAGAGTGAAATACACCCTGATCTTGCTACAAGAGTGAAATACACCCCTCAATTCTTATCAACTTTAGGGGTGTTTTCAACACTTCTTTTGGTTGTTTATTAAGAGTCTCACGCTTCTATAAGAGTTTGAGACCACTTGTTATGTCATGCGGCAGATCAAAAGTGTATTCAAGTTTAATTGGTCAAGTAGAGGGGTATTTTTAAGGTTGTCAATAATTTCGGGACGAAACTAATAATTCACGACAAGTTCATAAGTATTTTCAATACTTCTTTCTATAAGTTGACATTAGTGATGTTTGTACCAATTATACTAACAAATTAGTGATGGTGATGTAATTTCTTAGCAATATATGATTTTGTTATTAAAAATAGCACGTATATTGCATAATTTTTTTTTTAAAAAAATATGCTTATTTATAAAAATATCTTCCAGAAATATGATTGAAAGGATGTAGAAAATATTTTAAGATATAAAATGTGTCTATAATCATGCTAATGCATTAAAACCTTTTACATTACTATATTAAGAATTTACATATATTAGTTACACATACTTTCATAACAAATAAAAATATACTTAGAGTAAAAAAAATGTACCAACTAAAATACTAGTAATACACAAAATTAATACATACATTATATTTTTTAATACACTCTTCGATACGACAAGTCCTTTAATCTGTTTAAATATCACAAGATGAAATAAATGAAAGCAAAGTGTATTTTATTATTTCTCTCTCTGGCTCTGTTAACTCATTGAATCTATCTATCTTGTCTCCCCTTTCCTGATTCACCCTGGTAAGTCCAGCTTATTGGTCCTGACTCACTGACTTATTGCCTATTTAATTTGGCTCATGTTTAGCCTCAGAGTACAAACCTTTGGGTACTCAATTGAACTGGCTCTAATATCTAGTCTACATGATAATTTTTTTTATTTTATTTTATTATATAAAAGGACTATTGATGAGGAGCCAGTCATAAGAACCTAGCTACTACTTAAGCTATTACTCTCTCCAGGCTATACATGAAACATGCATGACAATTGATTTATGCCAGAGACGTGTGATTTTGGATGGATGATACTTTGTGTAATTGGTTTATCTAATTTCTTGTAACACTGATATTTTTAAAAATAAATTCTAGCTAAGCATCACACTTTAAAAAAAAAAAAAATTGTTCTTTATATGTAATTCCACCTTCTCTTGGGAGCTCTGTAAATTCTCAAGGGGACGTTTGATAGGACCAGGGGTGAACCTACGTGGTGTCAAGATAAGTTACACCAAAATGTATTAAGTTTATGAAATCTATCAAGAGAAAGAGAGAAAACAGAACTGAAATCTTATTGAAGGATCTGGAGAAAACTACATTGTAGTCTAATTGGAGAATCACACTATATTTGCTTACCTAGATATTACATAGCTACCTCTACATATAAAGGATTACACCGACTTTAACCAGCTAATGTGCTAACCACGTGACTCTACTAACTAACTTATAACCAACTAACAAACTCCAACTAATTTTAAAACTTAACCTATAGCAATACAGCAACTCTGGCATTTGTAACTCAATACACCCCCTCAAACTGAAGGCTGGAAGATATCTAACACACCAAGTTTGGTCAGAAGGAGATGTTGTTGACAGGGGCGGCTCTAAGGCTTGGCCAGTGAGGCCATTGTCTTAGGCCTCAAAAATTTGAAGGCCCCAAATTTGTTTAAATTATTATTATTAATTTTATTATATATTAATATAATTTATATAAATAAAATTATTATGGTATATTTTTTATTTTATTTGTTTGAGAGTATTTTTTATCAATAAGTTCATAAATTCTCATAATATTTTCACTCATTATTTGATATATTTTTGTTTTACCTTCAAATTTTAAATTATATCCTTTTTATATGGAACTAAGTTATATATATTGATAACATAATTATTTTTTTTCAATCTTTTCTTAAACTACGTGAACACTAAAATATTTATGCACAAGTTTTTTTGTTTTGTTTTAATTTAATATATTATATGAAAATTTTATAATTTGTTTTAGATATTCACCAATGAGTGCTACTTAATGGAATGAATTATATCATTTAAATTGATTAGAAATTTGGATATTTTTGTTACTATCCATGATCAAAACTTCAACTATTAAGTTATGTATGTTCTTTTCTTTTTCTTATTTGTGATGATAGCCAAATTAAAAATTTTATTTGAGTTTTGAAGCTTAACATCGATAATCCATCACTTTTATTTTTTGTACTCTTCTTCATTTCTTTTTTTGGTGTGAAATTTGATATTTTTTTGTCTTAAATGATTAATCTATTGGGTAGAAAATAGATTTTCTTGTTACTGTATAAATTTTATAAAATAAATTTAAGGGCCTCTTAATATAATTTTGCCTTAGGCTACAAGATCTGTTGAGCCACCTCTGGTTGTTGATTAGCACCTAGGCTTTTAGTAAGAATATCAACTGGTTTACATAGATGCTTAAGATCAATAAAGTTTGATTTCACTTTTTCTCTAATGAAATGACAACCAATATTTATGTGTTTTGTACGCTCATGAAACAGTAGATTCTCAGTTATTTGAATAGATGATTTGCTATCTGTAAACACTGAGATTGGGTTGGCAATGGGGAAGTGTAATTCATCTAGTAATCCTGCCAAACATATTACACTACTAAA
>NC_064287.1:9505885-9508217 GCF_019186545.1 Solanum stenotomum
TGAGGATGGATGGATATGAGACACGGTTAAGACTAGCTCCGGATAGAGATATATGAGATGGACTAGCTCCGGCTAGCGATTTAGATGCCGATGGGATCTGGTTTCGGCGGTGATACATGGTCCATGTGTGGCCCCCATGGGTTCTGATTTGAGTATTCAGCGCGGTCTGATTACGTCAACAGATGTGTATCTTAGGACAGACATGCATGCATCACGACTACATGACATCATTATTGCATTTGCATCGCATTTGACTTCATCTTTGTCTGTGGTGTGTGGATTTTTCCTATTTTCCCCTTTTCATGTGATATATGATCTATTTGCTCTTACATGAGGATATGAGGTTGATGTTGAGACGCTGTTGGATATATCTGTTGATTATGAAGTGTGTAGTATAGGTTGTTGGTTCGCTGTTAGAATGAAGTTTCGGTGGTTCGGTTGAGATTGAAAGGAGTTGCTTGTAGCTGCTAGTTTAGCTTAGTTTAGTGTTACTTGCGAGTACCTGTTGCTTTTGGTACTCACCCTTGCTTCTACACAGTTGTGTAGGTTGACAGCTCTATCAGATCCGGCTTATTACTCATCTTCAGATTAGAGATTCCAGACTTACTTGAGAGGTAGCGGTTCATTCCAGACGTGCCCTCAAGTTATCTATATTTACTGTTCTGTTCTATTCTAGAACTTTACTATGAGACTTGTATATTTTATTCAGATTCCGTATTAGAGGTTTGTACATGTGACAATCAATTCTGGGGTTATGTTGAGTTTATTTAAAGACTTCCGCTTATCTTTCTATCTTATTCTTGTTTTATAAATTCTGTATCGTCGGGTTTTTGGGTGTTAGGCTGACGTGTCCGGTGGGGTTTGGGCACGTGCCATCACATCTGGTTTTGGGGTGTGACAACTTAGAACTTGAACTTGAACCTAGAATTTGAACTTGAAATTAGAACTTGATCTTGAACTAGAACTTGAACTTGGAACTTGAACTTAAACTTAGAACTTGAACTTAGAATTTGAAGTTGAACTTGAAATTAGAACTTAAACTTAGTTATTGAAGTTGAACTTAGAATTTGAACTTGAATTTAGAACTTGAAATTTGAGTATTGAATTTGTTAATTAGTGTATTGAATTAGAACTTTAACTTGAACTTAGAATTTGAAACTTAGAATTTGAACTTGAACTAGAACTTGAACTTAAACTTAGTTATTGAAGTTGAACTTAGAATTTGAACATGAACTTGAAATTAGAACTTGAAATAAGAATTAGAACTTGAACTTGAAATTATAAATTGAACTTCAACTTAGAACTTGAACTTGAAATTAGAATTTGAACTTGAACTTAGAACTTAGAACTTGAACTTGAACTTAGAATTTGACTTGAACTTAGAACTTGAACTTGATAGTAGAACTTGAACTTGAACTTGAAATTAGAACTTGAACTTGAACTTAGAATTAGAACTTTAACTTGAACTTAGAATTAGAATTTGAAATTGAACTTAGAAATTGAACTTGAACTTAGAACTTGAAATTTGAGTATTGAATTTGTTAACTAGTGTACTGAATTATAACTTGAACTTGAACTTAGAATTTGAAACTTAGAACTTTAACATGAACTAGAACTTGAACTTAAACTTAGTTATTGAAGTTGAACTTCGAATTTGAACATGAACTTGAAATTAGAATTAAAACTTGAACTTGAAATTATAAATTGAACTTGAACTTAGAACTTGAAATTAGAACTGGATCATGAAATTAGAATTTGAACTTGAACTTAGAATTTGACTTGAACTTAGAACTTGAACTTAGAATTTGACTAGAACTTAGAACTTGAACTTGAAATTAAACTTGAATTTAGAATTAGAACTTGAACTTGAAATTTAACTAATTTTAGAACTTTTCGTGCTAGGCAACTGAGGAAGCTCAACATCTAAAACAGTTGATACAAGACTATATTGCTTCTTTCATCAAAGTAGGAGATAAGGTTGGTGCTTCTAAATTTCTAAAGTTCAAGTACAATTGTTTTCAATAATGTGTTTGTGTCCATCTAGTATTGATATTTAGCTTTAATTTTATGATAATATTTTTGTGTCCATCGATTGTTTGTTAAGCATAAGTACCAACACTAGTTGATCCTATTGATGACAACAAAATTGATTTTCTTGCAAGATTGATTTGTGTCCATCTAGTGTTGACACTTAGCTTTAAATTTAAAAATAATATATTTGTTAAGCATGAGTACCAACACTAGTTGATCCTATAGATGACAAAATTGATTTTCTAGCAAGATCGATTTGTGTCCATCTAGTGTTGACACTTAGCTTTAAATTTAGAAATAA
>NC_064287.1:9510469-9519449 GCF_019186545.1 Solanum stenotomum
GATTTAATGTTGTATTAAGTCAAAACTAAACTAGTTAAAGTTGTTTAAATAAGTTACATTAATTAATGTGATTTAGTTGGTGGATTTAGTGTTGTATTAAGTCAAAACTAACTAGTTAAAGAGTTAAAGTTGTTTAAGTAAGTTAAATTAAAACTTTTAAATAAATAATTAGTTAATACATATATATCGTTATAAATTTCAGTTTTTATTTATAGGAAAAATAATTGGGACGCACGCCTGTTGAACCAGAGGTTTTCAAAAAGACTCATGTCAGGAAGAAAAAATTGAGTCAGATCCAGATGTGTGGGTGGAGGAAAGGGCCGAACGAACTTTTGTAAGTTATTTAATATGAAAAATATATATCAATAGTGAATATATTTATGATATGTATATATATTGATGTCAATATTTGTATTTAATATGCAGAATGACTTTAATAAGTACGTCGCTGAGAATCTAGATAGTTCGGTTCAATTGACACCTGAATTGTCCACTCAGATTTGGAAAGAAATAGTGGTAGGGGGGACGCACAAGGGTAGATGCTATGGTTTAGGCTCTCGCAACGATGTTAGACGCCTTCAGTCAGGCTTAGAAGGTATTGGATCGTCACGTCAAGCCGAGGCACTTGACGGTGTTCAGATTGCTGCTATGTCGAATCAAATAACTAAACTTATAGCGGCACTAGCAGAGTCTGAATGAAAAAGAGTAGCTGAACAACAAAGCATGAGTGAGACCGTTCAGCAAATCAAAGAACAAGTGATGAACCTCGCTCGTCGACCTACTACTTTGACTCTTGTTGACATCGACGACGAGAGTGATTAGGATGATTATGTAGATCTCACTCCCTAGTTTAGATCTCTGGACATTTATGAACTTTTTGTAACTTTAAAACGAATTTTAAAAGACTTTATAAGTCTTTAATTTATGATTTAAATACTTTTGAATGTTATTTTAAGTTTGTTATTTTATGTTTTGTTTAGACTGTTTATAATTGTGTGTTTGATTGGGCTGAATAGTGTAGAATTGAATTGAATTGAATTTGCAGGTGGGCAGCAGAAGCTGAGATCTGCTACTGTAAAAAATATTGCAGAAAAAGCGACGGACAGCGTGGTTTTGTCCGTCGCTTTTTTGGGTTTTTAAAAATAAATTTTCCAAAAAAGCGATGGACAGTGTCCTTTTATCCGTCGCTTTTCTGGGATTTCAAAAAATAAATTTCCAGAAAAGCGACGGACTGCGTCGCCCTTTAGAAATTTTAAAAAAAATTAAAATTAAAATAAAGCGACGGAGTCCGTCGCTTTTTAAAAAAAATTCAAAAAAAAATAGTCGAAAAGCGACTCAATCCGTCGCTAAAAGAGACGCAGTCCGTCTCTAAAAGCGACGCAGTCCGTCACTTTCTTAGCGACGCAGTCCGTCGCTTTTTGAAAAACGACATTGTCCGTCGCTTTTTACCGACGCAGTCCGTCGCTTTTTGAAAAGCGACGAGCTTAAAAGCGACGCAGTCCGTCACTTTTGGCCGTCGTTTTTTGACAATTTTTTAGTAGTGTTAGTTATGCAACAAGAGCTGCCAGACTTCTGTATCTGCTTCAGCAGAACTTCTACTAACTGTTTGTTGCTTCTTTGGCTTTTAGGAGATCAGAGAATCTCCAAGTTTAACCATGTACCCAGTGACTGATCTTCGTGTGTTAGGACATGAAGCTCAGTCTGAGTCCCAATATCTAGTGAGTTTTATAACACTCACTCCTCTTTTAAGAAGTGTTCTAAGTCATGGAGATCTTTTGACATATCTCGCAACCCTTTGTGCAGCTTGCTAGTGTGAGACCTTAGGATATTACATTAATTGACTCAAAACTTGTACCCTAATGCAAATGTCAAGTCTGCTGATTGTCAAATACAACAACTTACCAATCAATCTTCGGTATGTTCTGATATCTTCTAACTTTGAATCATTAGAGTTACTAATGTGTTGATCAAATTCTACACTAGTCAACTTGTGATTAAACTCTAAAGGAGTGCTTGCAGTCTTTTCTCCACGTAGTCCAGCTTCGGAAATAATTTGATTCAGTAATATTATCTCTTTTGACTTCAAAACTTCTAGCTATCCCCAAAAAGTATATGAGACTTCCTAAGTCTTTCATTTTGAAATTTTGATGTAGTTTGTCTTTAGCTTCTCGAATCACGTGGGAGCTATTTCCAGTTATTAAGAGGTCATTAATATACTCTAAAATCACATCTAAGTTAGTTCCCTCCTTTCTAATGAACAATGAGTAATCATGAGCACTTTGAGAGTAACCTGCTATCAGTAATGCCTTAGTGCGCTTAATATTTCACTGTTTGGATGCTTGTTTGAGACCATAGAGTGACTTCCTTAGCTTGCAACACCTTAGATTCCTCTGTCCTTGGAAGCTAAGAGGAAGTTCCCTATAAATTTCTTCAACTAAATCATTTTGCAAGAAGACATTATTAACATACATTTGAGAGAGTTCCAAATCATGTTAAGTTGTTAGGCTAAGAACAGTTCTAATGATAATCATTTTTTCAACTGGAGAGAATATGCTATGATAATCAACTCCTTTTCTTTGAGTGTATCCTTTTGCAATAAATCTAGCTTTGTATCTATCCATCTCACCATTTGACTTATACTTGATCTTGTATACCCACTTTGACTCAATTGCTTTCTCATCCTGAGGTACGTCAACAATTGTCCAAGTAACATTATCTTCCAAATCCTAGATCTCTTGCTGCATGGCATTAATCCACAACTTGTCTTGGGATGCTTCATGAAAGTATTGAGCTCCACAGTTGGTAAAAAATCATGCAAGTAGGACTGATAACGTGTGGATACATTATAATAAAAAAACACAGTTAGTGATTGAGTAGGGACCAAAATTTTTGGACACAACATTGTCTTTGATCCACACATGAGGCTTGCTTGTTTTGATAGTCTTTCTTGAACCAATGTTATCCGAATGCAACTCATCTCCTCATCTGGATGATTATGAGTATCTGCAATCACCGATTCTATGGGCAATGGCTCTACTAGACCATGTACAAGAGGCTCATCTTGGAAAACTTCTAAGTCACCAGTGTCATGTGCAGGAGTTTCATCATATGTATTGCTTGGTTTTGTAAGGCATATGTGTAGGTTGAGAGGAGGATTCTATTAGAAAACCTTGGTCTAGAATGTCAGTGGAATCATTTGTATTATCTAGAAAAAAGGAAAAGGAAAGGATAGAGACCTTCATCATGAGATTTCATAACCTTAAAAATGAATAGTTCTTCTTTGAAAATAGTATCCCTGCTAATGAACATAGTCTTGGTATTAAGGTCATAAAATTTATACCCTTTCTGTGAGGAAGTAAACCCTAACAAAACAACTTTCTTTGCTCTGACCTTAAACTTGCCACCTCTTGGCAATGCAGTAGAAAAACATAAACATCTGAATACTCTTATGTGATCCAGTGTAAGAGGTTTTCTAAATAACCTTTCATAATGAGAATGTCCATCTAATATAGTTGTAGGCAATCTGTTAATTAAGTAAATTGTTGTTTGCACACACTCACCCCAAAACCTACTAGGAATATGAGATAGTATCTTTAAAGTTTTACCTATGTCCAAAATATATCTATGTTTCCTTCCAACAATATATTTTGTTGTGGAGTGCAAGGACAACTACTCTGATGTATAATGCCTAAAAAGGATAACAAATCATTTACTTGATTGTTAAGGAAATCAATACCATTGTCATATCTCAAAACCTTTATTGCATAATCAAACTGATTACAAATCATGGATATAAAACTTTAAATTCAACTATTACATTCCTCTTAGTTTGCAGTAAAAATATCCATGCAAATCTGTTAAAATCATCAATTATAGTCAGAAAGTAGTGTTTTTTATTATAAGTGGGGATCCTTATGAGGTCCCCAATCATCTAGATGTACTATCTAAAACATCTTAATAGTCTGAGTGACACTACAAGGAAATTTGAGTCTACATTGTTTTGCCAAAGGACAAATCATACAATCTTCTTATACTATCTCATCAAATTTATGTTGCAAGATGTTGCATTACTTTCTAGGAAGGACGCCCCAATCTAAGATGTCAAAGTCTATATTCTCATGAGTTCTTATTTTTAAGCATTGCTCCAACCATAGGTGTTACTTTATACCTTAGGATATACAAGCATTCCTCTTCTTTACCAATCCCAATCACCTCTCCAGTTTAGAGATCGTGCATTACACATAAATCAGGATTAAATGATACCATGCACTTCATATCCTAAGTTAGCTTGAAGACGGATAACAAGTTGAATTTGAAGCCTGGTACTTTAGAACATTTTTAACATGTAATTCCCCAAGTATCGAACATGATTCTCTTCGGTCCTTGAGTATCATCGATAAAGACAATTACAAATGAATACAAGTAAGATCCAAACACCCCATTCATAAACTCCGATCCATGAACATTGCAGAGGCGTTAGTCAATCCAAATGATATCACCAAGAACCCATAATGACCATACTGAGTCCGCAAGGCTGTCTTAGGGACATTCGATGCCCTAATCTTCAACTGATGATAACCGGACCTCAAATCAATCTTAGAAAACAACTATTCTCCATGAAGTTGATCAAATAATTCATCAATACACGGGAGAGGATACTTGTTCTTCACTCTTACATTGTTCAACTGTCTGTAGTCAATACTCATCCACATAAACTCATCCTTCTTCTTTACAAACAAAACAGGAGCTCCCTAAAGAAACACACTAAGGCGAATAAACTCTTTACTCAACAAATCTTATAATTGATCCTTCAACTCCGCTGGAGCCATATGGTAAAGAGGAATATGGATGGTCTTGGTTATCGACTCCAATTCATTGGCAAAGTTAATATACCTATAAGGAGAAACACCTGGAAGATTAGAAGGAAACACATATGGAAACTCCATGATTTATCTATTGTTGTATGTTGATGATATGCTTATTGCTGCTAACAACATCACAGAGATAAATATTTTGAAGAAACTATTAAGCAAGGAATTTGACATGGAGGATTTGGGGGTTGCAAAGAAAATCCTTGGATTGGAGATTACAAAAGAAAATGGTGTTGTACATCTTTCTCAAAAGAGGTACATCGAAAAATTTCTTGAGAGATTCTATATGAATATGAGCAAGCCTGTAAGTACACCGTTAGCTTCTCATTTCAAGCTTTCTGAGTTACAAATGCCTCAGTCTATGGATGAGGTGGAGCATATGTCAAAGGTTCCTTATGTGAGCACAGTAGGCAACATTATGTATGCTATAGTGTGCACACGTCCAAATATTGCTCAATCTGTTAGTGTGGTAAGCAGGTACATGGCAAATCCAGGAAAAAGGCATTGGTAAGCTGTCAAGTGGATATTGAGATATCTCAACGGAGCTCCTGATGTTGCCCTAACCTTCCGGAAAAGTGAAGGTATTTCAATTCTCGGTTATGTAGATTCTAACTATGCATGGGATCTTGATAGAAGGAGGTCCACAACTAGATACATCTTTACTCTCATTGGTAGTGCTGTTAGTTGGAAATCAACTTTACAGTCGATTGTCGCTTTGTCTACAACAGAGGCAGAATATATGGCAGCAACGGAGGCAGTGAAAGAAGCTATCTGGTTGAAACGTTTGGTGGCAGAATTGAGTTTGGTTCAGCTGGAATCAATTCTAAGATGTGATAGTCAAAGTGCTATTCATTTGATTAAAAATCATAGATTTCATGAGCGCACCAAACATATTGATGTCATATTCCATTTCATTTGAGATGTCGTTGAAGAGGGAGCTATCAAGGTTGAGAAGGTTATCACAGACGAAAACGTTGCAGACATGTTGATCAAGATAGTCCCGCTTGCCAAGTTTGCACACTGCAAGGACTTGGCGGGAATATGAATCAATTGATGCAACTCTGAGAAAACAACTACTAGGTGGAGCTAGTATGTTCAACAAAGGTTTGATTCTTCTTGTTTCTTACAACGGGATTGCCCAGTAAGCTTAGAAGATTTGGTCGGAGTTGTTTATACGCATGCTNNCCCAGTAAGCTTAGAAGTTTTGGTCGGAGTTGTTTATACGCATGCTGGGAACGCAAACCAAGGTGACGATTGAAAGAGTTGGTTTGGTTCTTGTGGAATCAAACTCAATGAAAAATGAATTAATATAAAAAATTGGTAGGAAGATAATTAGTACAAAATAAAAGTCAAGATAGTATTTTGGTAGGTGAAATTTAAATAAACCATAAAATGGTTTCACATGTTTAATCTTGACATTTTTGACACATAGTGATGTCATGGATGACATCAATAGGAAGAATTCATTCATATAAATAGGTAGTTCTTAATTCATTTTCAAGTCATCCTCTCACTTGCCTTTTCACCTTCTAAGGCATTTGTTGTTCTCTCTCTTGTAGTATTTCACTTGTATTCTTTGTAGAGTGAAATAAATATTAGTGCAGCTGTTCTTTGGTGGACGTAGAATCATTTTGATCTGAATCACGTTAAATATTGTTGTTCTTCCTTGTTCTTTAATTTCACGTTTCCGCTAACAATTTTTGGGGTGTTACATCATGCAATCACGTTGCATACAAAAACAACTTCAAGTGATCGCGAGAGAAGGTCTCTCGACCATGATGAACAAAGTACCTGGCACTATAAAGCAAAAAATAGCAATTCACATAAGGCATAAAAGTTTCCAAATGGATCCTCAAGAATCAATTGAAACCCTGAGTATACAAACTAGATATGCTACCCAACTAAACTCGACGTTCCAGACTAAATGGAACCATCGAAATACGAATTTGAGGTCTCCTTGATTCAAAACCCGTGAAAGTCGCAATAAATTAAGATAATGCTTAAAAATTCCAATCTAAGCGCATAACCTCTAAAAAATCAACCTAAATCTCTCTTAGGCCTAAAACATACATCAAATCCAATGGAACTATCAGAAATCTGATCCGAGCACCCAAACTTCGAATGTTGACCAAAGTCAACTCAAAGGCCAAAATTTCATAAACTTCCAACTTAAGACCTCAAATCCATGAAACAACTCCGAATTTGAAACTGACCACTCTCCTTGGCCAAATTCCACATTTGCGAAACTATTGGAACTGACCGAAATTTTATTCCAAGACTTGAGATTCCGATTGACACTATAAACCACTTTTAACCAACTTAAGCCTTTAAAAAATAAAAACTTTCAAAAATCTCAACGTCCTACTCAAATTTCAAAACCAACTTTACAAAGTGATCAGAATTGACTCGGAGCAACTATTTTGATGGATAAAACGGTAATTTTATGAAAATTTCCAAAAATGACTTTTCGGGTCATTACAGTTATCCAAATGTCTTGTTGATTTGCTATTTTTTTTTTAAAAAAAAACTTTTATTCTTAATTATGATATGCGGAACTCAAACTTGAAATGAACTTACATGTTCACATTCTTTTAATTTGTATTATTATCATGGTGGGATGTGGTGTGGATTGGAGAAATGATTATTTTTATTCTTTTATTTTGAATTTTTGATACACACAAAAGAAAAATGCAGTATACATATATAGTTGCTTAATTAAATCATATTTTATCGAACTAATTCTTTCTATATGAAAGTCATAGTTATTTTCCTCATTTTTTTCTTCCTTTTTTTTTTGTCATAAGTTGAAAAAAATTACAATTTAAAATGATGGACAAGATCCAAAAAGAAAAAAAAAAGTGGAAGAGAGAGGTAGTGGAGGAGTTGGTTGTTATTTTTAATTTGCTATGGAATCCAAAATCATGTTAATCATATGAGCCCATATGTTAAGTAATTTCAAATTATTTCAATGGAAAAAAGCCTAAATGCCCTTAAACTATGAGATTTGGTACAATATTGGCCTCTATCCACCTTATTATGAATGGGCCGTTAGACATAAATATATGTTTGAGCCAAAAGGTTGACATTAAGAGTATCTGGGGGCTGAAAAGGTGGATAAAGAATAATTTTGTACCAATTCAAATAGTTAAAGAGCATGTTAGACCCTTCTCCATAAAAATAAAAGAGTTCCAAACAAATCTATGTAGGGGAAAGCGATATAAAAAACAAATCCAAACGGGCGAGATCATCAGGTCAAAACTCCCCTTTTGCCATCCAAAAGGATTGTTATACATAATTTCTAAGATTCACTGTTATATGTTCATTCGAGATTTAGGGTGTGTTAGGTATTAAGGAAAATATTTTTCATAGAAATTGTTTTCCTAGAAAATGTTTTCTTGGAAAACAAGTGGATTTCTAACTTATTTTCTCATGTTTGGTTGGTGAGTAGAAACTATTTTCTGGAAAATATTTCTTAATGTTTGGTTGGTGAATGAAAAATATTTTTCAAAAAATATCTTTTATTTTTGGCTTGAGACTAAAAAAATATTCTTTAGGAAAATAATCTCTAATCCGAAAATCAACCCCAATAGTTGATTTATGACCCGACCCCAACCCAAACTGGGACAAGACCCCGATGATCGTTCCAAAATCCGACCTTGAGATTTGACCCAGGACCTGACTCTGAATTTCGACCCAGGAAATTTTCTTTCAAAAACATTTTTTAATTTTTTTTTTGACTGGGTGATGGCTGGGGGGAGGGGGGAAATAGGCGTGGCATGAAAAAATGGTCTTTTAAAAAAAAATTTAAATATTTTTCAAATTTTTTTTGGGGGTGGCCTGGGGTTAGGGGTGTGGGTGGCGTAAAAATGAAATTTTTTAAAATTTGAAATATTCTCCAAAAACATTTTTTTTCTTAAAATATTTTTTTGATGGGAATAGCCTTGGTGGGGTGGGTGGGTAGGGGGTAGGGTGGCGTAAAACAAATGAAAGTTTTTAAATTTGAAATATTTTCCAAAAATATTTTTTTCTTAAATTTTATTTTTGACGGGAATGACCTGGGTTGGGGGTGGCGGGAGTGGGAGGGGAGAAGGGGGTGGCGGGGTATGGGG